>NC_087167.1:13430000-13452500 GCF_035594125.1 Scylla paramamosain | reverse complement strand
ATTTATTATCATTCTTTTACGGAATTGTTAGTTCATTTAATTAATTAGACAGGTTGTTGCCATTTAGATATTTAAAATTGTGTACATTTTTCGCCTGTAATTAATATTTTGTAGTTAACTACCACTTAATGTATATCTGACTGACGCTGGAATGAGCAATAAGTCAATCAATCAATTAATAAGTAAATAAATAAATAAAATAAACAATAAATAAGAAAGAGACGCAACTAACTAGCAATATCTCGTTTGAATGTTGAGCCAGGCAGTGAGATGTGCCGGGTTATAAAAGGTCACCAAGCCTTTCCAAGGTGCACCTCAGTGGCGGAACCGGGGATGAGGGGCGTGCGGGAACGTCTGCTACGGGTGCCTGGGAGGTGGAGTGTTGTGGTGGGGTGGCGGGGGGGTGCGTGGCGCTGCGGCAGATGCAAGAGACGTTCAGCTCGACTGGACTCTGAACAGTTATTACTGGGAGTTTTTCTCTCCCTCCTTCATATGAAAGTTTATGTGGCACCGAAATTTTCGCAGCGTTAAATAGTCTTTAGTAACGCTATCGGGAGAGTTACTTTTGTCATTACCGGCGATGAATTGCCTCGTTTGTCTCCCACCAGTTTTATGTTACCCGGCTCAGTATTTCCTTAGCTTTTAAATGCCATGTGGTAAACGTTATCTAAATACCCAAAGGATCTTGCATGATAAATTCAGTTACAAAGCCGATAATAAATCATGTCAAGTATTATCGTCTTCGGGGGAAATATTATTCATTGCCATTTATTGTGTGAGACAGGTATATATTTTTTTCTTTTTATATTGTGATGAATGTGCCTTACCTGATAACATTCCGCGGCCTGCTTGACTGTGTGTGTGTGTGTATGTGTGTGTGTGTGTGTGTGTGTGTGTGTGTGTGTGTGTGTGTGTGTGTGTGTGTGTGTGTGTGTGTGTGTGTGTGTGATTGGAGAACAGAGGAACTCCTGTGCCAATGCTGCTGTTTTGTCTAGCTCAGTTATGTTTATGTATAAATGATTGAAGGCGGGCGACTTAAAGTGTCTCATTCTTCAACAGGAAAGTGATCCTCGTATATTCTTTACCTGCCTTTCCAATGAAACCATAAAGCAGACAATACTACAGTTTCAAGTCAAATTCTTCGAATGCGCTACAATTCTTATATTTCTTATACTTTATGCAGCAGCGTATTTGTCAAAATCCTTTCGTGTGAAACGTGTGGGTCATGCTTCGTGGTATGAATTCTCCATTAAAACGGTGTAAAATACTCAGATTTCGTTTTTTTTCATGAAGTGTAAAGAATATTTCCTTTTTCGACAACTTGTGGTCTAACAAGGGGATATAAAAGTCACGAAGTGTGCAGTCGAAACAAAAATTTACTGGTTAACGCTTTAATTTGTTAAGCTTCACCCTTGAGTAGGCTTGGGCCCTTCACCTGAGCCTGGTAGGGTAGGGGAGAGGGAGAGGGCACCTGAATTACTCACCAGCGGACGGCGGCTAAATCTAAACCAAAGACGCCGCTGCTGCTCTTGTTAAGCTCATTACCACTACCATCCTCTTGCGCTCCGCTCCCTTACCTCTCTCTCTCTCTCTCTCTCTCTCTCTCTCTCTCTCTCTCTCTCTCTCTCTCTCTGATATTGTTCACTGCTCAACTTTCTCTCATTTATCGCCTCCTCAGTTCCTTCTTACCACCACCAGGATGCGACCACACCTTCCTCCCTCGCACACCACAGCACCACATCTCTCCTCATATCCCTTGTTCCTCTTACCCCCGATATAGTATCTACTTGCTGCCATCCTCCTCCTCCTCCTCCTCCTCCTCCTCCTCCTCCTCCTCTTCTCACCCCAGGCTCCTGTTATCTACTCCTCCCATCTATGTATACCGGCGTTTCTCTAAGCCCTCCTCCTGTCTTATCTACCTCCTCTCTTCCTCCAACGTCTGATGGTGCGTCGTAGTTAAATCTCTCTCTCTCTCTCTCTCTCTCTCTCTCTCTCTCTCTCTCTCTCTCTCTCTCTCTCTCTCTCTCTCTCTCTCTCATGTCGTAAGTTTCAATATTTATACACAACCTTCTCTTTGTAGCTCACTCAGCTGTAGGTGCTTGAGATGACTCCCACACTACTACCCGCAGGCCCTTAGTACTGAAGGAAACAAGCACCTGACGGAGAGACAAATTGACTCAGGAAAATGACTGCTAATCGAGTGTTTCCTGCCATCTTTTGACCTCCCCACCTTCATCGCTTTTATAGCACTGCAGTTTTTGCTTGCCCTGTCTTGCCTTCCTCTGTACCCACCTTCAGTTCTCTCTCCTCCAGTGTTATTTCAGCCTCTATCTCTTCCCTTGTCTCCGTAACTCCACATCTCCTGTTCTCTCTCCTATCTTATTTTACTTTCTGTCTACTTTTTCTCTTTCTCTTCTTAACTCTGCAGCTCTTGTTCTTTCTTTTACTATTTATTTATGTTTTATTTTTTTATACTCATTTCCTCTCCCGTTTTTCTAACTTTCCTTTTTTTTGTTTATTTTCGTATGATATTTATGTCATCATCTGTTCTGTCTTTTGTGGGCAAGTAAATTCTACTGTTTCTCTTTTGCGTATAACCTTTCTCAAGCGGAATTTCAGCCATCTTTTCTTCCCTATTTATTGATAGAATATGAAGTGACAAGGCCATGCTTGTTTCCACATGTCTATAATAGCAGTATAGACTATATTGATGAGCCATCCATATTTTGTTGGAGTGGATGTGGGAGTCATTCCACATTCATTTGTTTATTGAAGATAACTTCAAGCTTCTTTTTTTCTTCTTAGATGTCTGAAGCGACAGAAAAGTGTGTTTATTTCTGTATGTTCTTAATAACATTTTAGGATAAGTTTATATGCCAGATACATTTTGTTGGTGAAAATATGGAAGTTACATCACATTCATTTGTTTATCATTTTTGACCATTCAGGGCACAAGTGTATTGATATGAAGGCCGCAATGTTGACAACCGAATGGATGTCACATCACACCTTTACTTTCATTAAATTGCTCATTCAAAACATTACCGTATTAATATGCTCTATGAAAAAACACAACGTGCCTTCACAGTAAATTGACATCATGACCTACCCAACCTTGCATTGACAATTACCTACCAAGTGTTTAGCCTGCATCATCATGTCTCCACTTGCTCACCCCTTCCTGCCACTCCTCAGAGCCTCCCGCACCACCTGGTCAGAAGATCATTCTACTATATATACATATCCGGCTCCTCCACTCCCTGTCTGGCCTTTACTTATACAGCACTCCCTCATACACTCTTGTCCTTCGCCACTGTCATAGGAAATGTTTGCGGGTGTGGACAGATGCTGCGCCCTGTATCCTCGCGTCGCCACTAATAACGAGAAAGTAAACCATTGTCATAAAAGGTGGTTATGTAAGCCACTATACACCTGCTCCGTGAAGGCTCGTATGGGCATGACCCCCGGCCCGCCTTGTGTGGGAGTGTGGTGAGGCCTGGTACTGGTGGAGGCAGCTGTGGTAATTACGTTTATGGCAGCGGCGGTGTGGTGATGGTTGTGGGTATTGTCTGTAATGCCCGTTTGTGTGTGCGTGGTTGGGTGGTGGGTGTTGTGGAGGGAACCGTGCGTGTGTGTGTGGGTGTGGGTGTATGGGTGGGTGGCTAGCTTTTTATTTGTTCATCCATATTACTCATGTGAATATTATTTTCTACCCTCCATTTTTTCATATACGGCAATGATTCATTATATATGTACTTGTTACTTCACACACACACACACACACACACACACACTAAGATAAAGAAAAAAAAAAGTCGAAGAAGGAAAGATGATTGAACGACATGGAAGTACAGCCTCCCCCAAAAGAAATATAGATAAATGGAATAGACAAGAAGGTCGTACAGGGACTGCCACGTATAGGCCTGACGGCTTCTTGCAGCTTCCCTTTTTTTTTTCTTTCTCTCAACTACTATATAACAGAGGCAAGAAATCCACGTAAATCAACTAAAGGAAGCTAGACAAATACACCGGATACGGATACAAGACCTCCCTAATATGGCTCAGGTCTTGTAAGCAAACACAGACACGTTTCAAAATAGCACCAGGACCCAGCCACTTTGCCGCAGCTGTCAGGGGCATGTATGTATGGTCACGGTGGGCACGAGGGACGAAGGACGAGGGACAAGGAAGGAGATGCCCCTCGTTCCCTCAACATGCGGTCGCTTTGCCTCCCGCACCTGGGGCCGCCGACCGACCACTGACTCCCGCCTTGTTTTTCTGCGATAATCCGGCCAATTTTTCGTGGTTTGGGATCTTTGGTGTCAGTGAAGGTCGGGGTCGGGTAGGTCGGGGTGGCTTCCTGACTTCCCGGTCTCCTCGTGAACATGTCCGTGGCGAGAAATAATTTTGCAGACCATGAGCATCAGCACGAGTATTGGAGGGAGGTCAGGACTGGCGCTGCGAGGTTAAGGAACATGATGGATGCCGGTGATGGAATGGGGAGAAGGTGGAGATGAAGGAGGAAGATGAGGAAGAGGAGGAGGAAGAAAGGGAGCGTCAGTGGCCGGCTTGGGATCATCATTCGTCACGTCTCCTCCTGATCGAGTCCGTTTCCGAAAGTCGTTATGAAGTTTTCTTTTGTGTGTGTGTGTGTGTGTGTGTGTGTGTGTGTGTGTGTGTGTGTGTGTGTGTGTGTGTGTGTGTGTGTGTGTGTGTGTGTGTGCGCGCGCGCGTCTGGCTGGCCATGTAAAGTGAAGAATGTGTGTGTGTGTGTGTGTGTGTGTGTGTGTGTGTGTTGTGGTTAAAGAGAAAAAAAACGTGTTTGTTTTTACGCCGCAGACGAGACACGTTTCATTCCAATCGTGAACTTGAATAACTCTCTCTCTCTCTCTCTCTCTCTCTCTCTCTCTCTCTCTCTCTCTCTCTCTCTCTCTCTCTCTCTCTCTCTCTCTCTCTCTCTCTCTCATAACCAATGAACAATAAACTCTAAAGAATGTTAGATGCTGCTAACCATTAAATGTAAAACTCGACCTGAACCAGCCGCTACAGAAGGCGGGCTGCGACGAAAGGGGGAAGGAGGAAGGAAGGGGTAGACCTGGCCGGCAATGGTCAGGTCACGCCAAATGTCACACTTTCCCATCACGTCACTTGTATCTCGTATGCCCTTTCATCCCCAACAGCTGTCCCACGCCCCTCCAGCTCCGCCGCTCACCTTCAGCTTTCCCACGCCCGTATCCTCCTCCCATCCTCAACCTCAGCCACACCTATGCATACTCAAACTCCACTTACACCCACGCCTCCCACCTCCCACCCAATCAACCTATCCCCACTCGCGTCGCCGCCGCTACCCGCCCATTTACCAAGATTCCTCCCTCGCTAATATACTTACATCTATTTGAAATTCCATTTTGTGTGAGAGTTAATTACACACAGGACATCGATGTAAGCTTGTAGTGAAGGTTAAGTAAAGTCCATGATCTCATCTGACCTGGCGAGCCTCTAATCCCTGGGACGATGGACGAACGCATCCTCATCCCAAAGTAAATAAAAACATTCACTAACATTTCTCTCTCTCTCTCTCTCTCTCTCTCTCTCTCTCTCTCTCTCTCTCTCTCTCTCTCTCTCTCTCTCTCTGCACTGGGTCACCATCTCCCGCCTCTCCCGTGCCCCTGACTCACTCCCAGACCAGACCAAATGCCGCTTGTCCTTCATGCCCTCTGACTCCCTAAAGTTCCATCCGGCCGCTCCCATCCCGAGGTTTTTGCTCCTGTCCTCTCAGATTCCGGCTACCCTCCACGGGCAAGAACGCGATCCAATAATCTCTCAGCTTGCTTCTCTCTGTTCACCTCGCCTCCTCGTGTTTCATTTTCTTATCAGTATTTCGTTCCCGTTTCTCTTCGTCCAAGGGCCTCACCCTCACTCATGGACGCTGCCACGCCTGTCTCGGTGTCCTGTCGTAAACAAGGGACCGTGGACAGCCAGGTATTCTCGGCAGGCTCTCGGCAGTGGGAGGAACACGCCCTGTACTCTCTGGAAGCGATATCACGCTGTCGGCCACTCGGTGACGTGAGGGTATTTTCCGGAGACCTACACTGCCACAACTCCTTTCCTCTTCCTCCTCCTTCACTTCCTCTCTCTGTTTCTTGACCATGTATTGTCTTCCCATGTACAGCACGACCTTTTCCTCCTCCTCCTCCCCTCATCCCTTCCACTCAACCACCATATCTCTCCACACTCATTAACCTTTCCAAATTCCAGTCTCATCCAAACATCCCAACACGCTGGAAACACTGACGCCTCGCATAAACCTTGCTGAGAAGTTAGACAGCACTGCCATGCCTCTGCTAAAGAAAAAGAAAAAAATTGCACTTCACAATGATCTGAAGATCCTGGTGTCTTCCTAACGCAGTAGACAGGTAAAAAAGAATCATGTCGAAAAAAAAAATAGTGCTAGGGACAGGTTTGGCCATAATCTCTCAAAGTTATGCGACAGGACGAAGCCCCGAGAAAAGTTGAAGTCAAGAAATTACAGCGAAATGATAGATTAGTCTGCTGTCTCGTCTGAGGGTTACAGGTCATTTTTGTGGCATTTTTCATGATACTGGTGATGTTGATGCTGCTGTATAGTATTGCTGGTGATGATGAGAGGAATGATTACCAGTAGTATTTTCTAGTGAGTATTGTAGTATATAGTAATATTGGATGTTATTGTTGATGATGATGATGTTGTTGTTGTTGTTGTTGTTGTTGTTGTTGTTGTTGTTGTTGCTGTTGTCGTAAAAGTTTTAGTTGTAGTAGTAGTAGTAAATGTTGTTGATGTTGTTGTTGTTGCTGTTATACTTGTTGCTGCGGCCACTACTACTACTACTACTACTACTACTACTACTACTACTACTTTTCTCCTGCTGCCGTCATTGCCGATGTTGTACACGTAGTAGTGCACAAAAACCAAGAACACCAATACGCGATGTTGTATCCCATGCCGAGTTATTATCTGTCCCCTTAACTTTCCTTATATGGGCAGCCTCAGTCCCTCCCGCCCGCAGAACAGCGAGCGGTCGTGACTGGACGGCGGGCGGCGCGACGATGTGACCCTTCCATGACCAGAAACACACACACACACACACACACACACACACACACACATCCCCCCTCCACTCTCTCTCTCTCTCTCTCTCTCTCTCTCTCTCTCTCTCTCTCTCTCTCTCTCTCTCTCTGTTTGTCCTCTCGAACTTTACAGTATAACAGTATATTACAAAAAATAATAATAGATACCATTATATTCCATGGGGTTAGTGCCTTCTAACAGTCAGGTAGAGAGGACCTGTGCCGCCTCGCCCTCCATGATAATCACAGTTGAGATCAGGGGTCGATGTGGTGCTGTTAGTGGTGCTGTCTTGCTTCTATATATATTAGAAGTAATGTATTGGTGTTCTATGTGGCACTGGGGGAGTTTGGAAATGTTATATTGATTTATTATACATATTTCTTAGTGTTTGGGTCTACTAAGGTTGATGATCTCTATTTGTATATGTTTTTGTGTGCGTGTTTTTTTTTTCTTTCCTTTTTTTTTTTCTCAGTTAAAAATATCCTCTCAAAAGACATGCTTGCCGAGGTGTGTCTTTTGTATCTAGTGGGCTTGCCCCCCTCCCCCCCCACACACATCCACACACCTATCCTTGCTTCTGTGCATTTCCTGCCGGAAGAGCCGGGCAGATCTTTGTCCAGCCCGCCTCTCACCATCCCGGAAATGTCTTGCACACCGACCCTTCCTGCGAATGCAAGGGGTGGAGTGCGTGCAGGAATGAACGAAGGAGAGATTAGTAAAGGAACTATACCTAAGATTACAACGGTGGATTATGTTAAATATTAGGAGGATGTTCTGTCATCATTAAATACTTGAGAAGAATGAGATGAAAATAATGTACGAAGATTTAATTCTGCACTCATTCACCTACAATTTGAAGATCATTTGGGTAGTAATGAAGGTCTATCTGTTGACAAGGTGTTGAACAGGCGCTCCCCTCCCGTGAGAGATAAGCTTGTGGAGAAGAGCAAAAGAAAGGAAGAATTTGAAGGACACAAGATGGTGGGCGGGAGATCAGATATGCTACTTAGCCTTTACGTTCTTCTTAATTACGAGAATATGTTACGATTACAAACCAATTTATACACTCTCTTTATCATAGACAGTAACTCTCAGTATCACTCAGGCCTGTCTAATAAGAAAACATGCAGCAGACTAGTGCGAGATAACCGCTGTTAGCACGCAGCTGTACACTGACTAACCATCAATTACGATTACGTCTTATCTGTATTGCTTATACTGCTTGCGGAAAAGAATGTCAGCCACGTCAGGTATGTTGGCAGGGAGGATTCTATCGCGGGCATTTCCCTGATGGACTGAGCGTCTTTCATAAGGTCTGACGCCACGGTTGTCACTTTTCCCCCTCATCCTCCGGTGACCGAGATTCCCGCACAACTTTATCTGTGACTAATCCGATAGTGAGTTTATGCGCTGCCTTGCCCAGCCGAGCCGCGGTGACGCCGGGCCCTGGCTCACTAATCACCGCCGTGGCTGTAAACGCCCACACCAACCCTGAATTACGGTCCAATCAGGTAATCTCGGGCTCAGGGTTATACAAACCTGGAGAGCCAAGTATAATTTGTATGTCGTGTTCCCTGGCCCATAATCATGTATAATGGTCCTAAATTTTTAGTGGTGGAGGGAAAGATATGACTTGGCATACCTGGTTTTTCCTTCCTTTTACCATGCGCGAGTACTTGTTCCCGCAGAGGGTGAACGCTGAAGAGAGGCGGGGACGAGGCTGCTGACTGCTCAACGGGAAGAGTTACTATATATTAGGATGGTTTCTTTTCACTTTTTCGCTCTTTCATTTTTACAAGAAACTGCAGAAAATCATGAAAAAAATAGTCAGACTACGCAAGGAGAGTTGGTCTACTCACGGCAGCTCGTCAGTGCTTATATAATTAAAGCAACAATGGGAAATCAGTCCACACATTAAAACAACAATAATAGATTAATCTGTGACCGAATGAATTAAGATTACTAGGACTTGAATTTTTTTGTCTTAAATGTTTTTGCGTCCAGTCTTTAGGGAAAAAACTAAACTCATGATAATAATGAAAGCTGTGTGTGTGTGTGTGTGTGTGTGTGTGTGTGTGTGTGTGTGTGTGTGTGTGTGTGTGTGTGTGTGTGTGTGTGTGTGTGTGTGTATGTATGTGTATGTGTGTGTGCGCGCGCGCCATGAGAGAGTGAGAGTAGAACATTGAGTTCGCGTGAGAGAAGGCATGCGGTCAGTAAGTGCAGTAGAGCAGCCCCCTTGATAATAACGTTGGGAGGAGCAACAGTTACTGATGCAGGCAGGGAGGCAGTGATTGAGAAAGATATGGAAAGTTTCAGTCCGGTGAGGCGAAAACGCTAGCCAGTACTTATAAAACAAAAATGTGAATGAACTTAATGAAGTAAAAATCTGCGCTACTCTTTTTTTTCTTTCTCGGGCTTACAGGTTAACAGAAAAGAAAAAGCAATTACAATAACCCTTTGCGTATTGCCAGTTGGCATTAGACTAATCGAACATAACACTTTGATACGATAGAGAATAAAAGCATTAAAGACTACACTGAACCCCGTAACCCTGTGCAGTGTAGCGTGACCAGGAATCTAGACCAGAGGCACAACCATTCTTACCAAGGCGAGGAGCCAGACGAGCCTCGCTTTTCAACACGGCAGAGATGAGGTTCAGGAGGCGCGGCTCACGACTCAATGCACCGCGTCTTATCTGGAGGACGCGGAGTGACCGGGTAAATAGGTAACCTTTTTGTTCCCATGTTTGTGCTTTGAGGAGTAGAAAGTTTTGTTGATGGTATTCAGGGATTGAGCAACGGTGGTAACCTGTTGATTGACGCTTTAACATTTCCCTGCCATTAAGTAATAGTGACATAACTGATGTTTTTTTTTATCTAGGCTCGCGCGCGCGCGCGC
The DNA here is from genome assembly GCF_035594125.1 of Scylla paramamosain. NCBI lineage: Eukaryota > Metazoa > Arthropoda > Malacostraca > Decapoda > Portunidae > Scylla > Scylla paramamosain. The sequence goes on along the minus strand of NC_087167.1, from coordinate 13,442,494 downwards.
ACACACACACACACACACACACACACACACACACACACACACACACACACACACACACACACACACACACACTTTTAGGATGCAGTGCAAGAAAATCAGTTAAATTATCCTGTTTGTCCTTCACGGTGATGCTCTGCCCAAGTCTTATTTTTTTTTTCATTGTTTTTACTGTTGAAGAAAGTTTTATATCAGCTCCCTTCTTTTTCGGAGCATTTCCTTAAGATATAAAACTAAATTGCACGGTATAATTATTTCTCTTTTCCTCTATCTTCAACTCTCAATGATTTTTCATCTTCTCTATCTTCAAGTCTCAATGATTTCTCTTCCTCTCTATCACCAAGCCTCTGATAACCGGTGCTACTATGCCCAAAGGTGTCGTTGTTCATTAGTGGATCTGCTCATGTGTCCTGTCAGCGAACTCCAAGGAACATCATACTTTTGCGACGCTCAAGCCTTAATCATTCACCATTCACCAGTGTTTCGTCTTTAACTATCCCTTTGTTTTAACACCAGAATTGATGTCTTAATGTCGCGGTGCTTCTGTGGTGAGCTGGAAATCCTGTGGTGTACTGGTATACTGGTGACCTTCAGTACTATAGTAGAGCGTAGGCATGGCGTGTTGATTGATGTTATGCGGTGGTGGTAGTGAACTGTAGTGGTGTCATGGTTTGCTAGTGATCTTGTGCAATATAGTGCAGAAAGAGCTTCTTGTGATGTATTGATTGGATGTTCTACTAATAGCGGTGGTGGCCTTGCAGTATACTGTGATAGTTTAATGGTGTGGCAGGGTGCTAGTGGCACTACTTTTGCATAAAAGTAGTGTGGTGGTATCCTTATACAGCACTGCGATGATGCGACTGTGGTGCACTTGTATTGTCATGTAGTGGTGGTGGCCTTCTTCTACAACATGATGGCTTAATGGTTTGATGGCCTTCTACTTAAGCGGCGAGGCGGTGATGCCTTTGTACAGTGGCGGTGGCGTGGCGGTGGCCTTGACTGCGCGGCGTGGTGGTCCTGAGGTTTGATGGCCGGGGGCTAATCAAGATGAACAGGCGTAGGACACAATCACTGCCCCCTCGCTGAGCCTCGCCACAACACACCCCTCGCCCTACGTGCTGCAGGAGATGCGCCGCAGCCTCCTGAGTAGTGGATCTCAAATCGATTAGGCATTGTGTGGACATGGGGCGAGACGCGGGACATTTATCATGTTTGCCGAGTCAACGGGTCGTATTTTCACTCGTGTCTCCTCTTGATCCTTCTTGGGACGCGGTGACTGTAATGATATTGCTCTTGTATTGATTATTATTAGCACTATTATTATTATTATAAGTAGTAGTAGTAGTAGTAGTAGTAGTAGTAGCCGTAGCAACAGCAGCAGTTAGGTATCACCACTATTACAGTTATAACTACTACTACTACTACTACTATTACTACTACTACTACTACTACTACTACTACTACTACTACTACTACTACTACTACTTCTACTTCTGCTACTACTACTAGTACTACTACTACTACAATGTACACATGGTCTTAACACCCGAAACACCCACAACTTTTCCTTCCGCACATCTGCCGTCCAGTTTTCTCCGCGCAGAGTTACTCAGAGACCAGTCAGGACTATACACAAACACACACTCATGACTACCTGAACTTAATTTGTGTAATGGGAAAACATGAACTGCGGGAGACTTTTGGTGTCACTCCGCCCTGCTCACTATGACGTGTTCTGTAAGTGATTCATCCTCCCCTTAGCCTTCCGCATCACATCAGTCACACTTGTTCACCATACGCGAGACCACGATACTTGCTGCCCTGTCTTGCGTCCCTCTTAGGTTGTTGTTTTGTGTGTATTCTCTTTGTATGCAACAATGAAACTGGTAAATCGAGGCTCCATGAAACACCAGAAAGTTGTTAAAAGTTAGCAATTTCTTTTCGAACTTCATGTAATTTAAATATCTATGGGAAATTAATATTCATGTGTATTTTAATTATTCTGACATCCGTAGAAATTCTGAAAGAAGGGTAGAAACCAAGCAACGTTTCTTTACTCGTCCTCTTTCCTAACAGCCGCAGCACTGCATCACGGAGCTTGAGGTCACCGGATGAAGTACAGCTTTTTTAGGCGAGGCGTCTCACAACCACCGCGGTGTGATATCACAAGAACCTCGGCGCCGCGCCTCGGCGAACCCAGCATACTTCCGCTCGGCTTCGTGCTGACTCGTGAGCAGTCATGAGGCCCAAGTGTTGGCATGTGGCGCTGCTTGCTGCACTTCACAAAATTATGACATGCGTGCCCCACTTTTCAATCAGCCGATGTTATTTCCCTGATTGTTTAGAGATAGACTGTGGCTCAGCACCTGCTGTGGTCAGCCTCAGGGCAAGCAGATGTCTTGATCAACTCGCGAGGGGCAGCTGCTGCCACGCGCAAGCTGTGAGGCCAAAGGTTGCACTTGGACACAGCAAGGTCGCGCTGTATGCTGCTGGGAGAAAACACCACCTTGCCAGCTGTTACTTGCACTAATTCTCACACTCGATCGCATCCAATTCTGTCTCTCAGTTATTGAGCATTCCGAAACCCTAGATTATATCTGCCTCTAAAATTACTGGTATCATAATGTTCAAACTTGACTACTAAAAAGTCATAATAATTTTTAGACCATGCTCCGTACTTATTAATTAAGGAGTCAATCTCAGATGAATAAAAACAAAAACTTATTCCAGAACAAGACCTCGACCGAATTAAAACCGACCGTAATTAGAAGCCTCATGACAAGGGAGATGATTATCAATGCGAAGCAGTGTGACCTTGCTAGGCACTTCCCCACGCTGTTTTTTTTTTTTTGTTTTTTTTCTCCGCGCAAGCCTTCTTGATCTAATTCCTGTGGTTTCCTTTCCTTTTACGGAAGCTTAGAGTGCAATGGCCAATAATTGTCATTACCAATACCGCTGTTTTTCTCTTTCTCTGCCAGTTTGTCTGCCTGTCTATCTGCTGCATGAAAGAAAAAAATTACTTTGATAATCGCAGAAGGAATGTTTGCATCTCAGAAGAAAAGTGTGCGCCATTGAATAAGCTGTCAGTGTTGACGGTCGTTAGACGTTCATGGAGTGAAGGAGAGAAGCAGCAATATTTCACATCTCGAAATACAATGTTCCCTTTGACCCACTCGTGCTGTGTTTCAGAGGAGGTTATTTCGCGTCTTTTGTGATGACTGCCTCACGTTGACACAGATGACACGTAAGCCACCACGCGATAGTTTCTGGTCGCATCTGCATTGGTGTGTGAGGTGCCTGGTACGGGTACCCAGCCACCCGCAGCCGAAGGATGACTTGGCATGTTTTCATGTTATTCTGGCGGGTTTGGTGGTGACGGTGTCGCTTGTTGATGTAGGAAGATTTTACTGTTAGTCATGACAATCATGAAAACAGGAGTGGTCGAGGCAGTGTCGGTGGTGAAGGTTCCGGAGACGATCTGCTGGAATGTGCAAGGGAAATGGATTTTGCCAAGTTTAAATTTTTATAGGACATCAGTGATGGAATTGCAGGCCCATCATAAAGTTTTAAGTGCAAAATATGTTGTTAACAGGAAAAAGGAATGAGGTTGGTGGAGGCAGAGTGGTGGTGGCTCGTGCAAAGTGGCGTTGCACCCCTGGGCGACGGCAGAGGCGAGAGTCAGGGCTGCCAACTGTAAGACGACCTTACCCACACATTGCTGCGTCTGAACCTCCCTCCTCACCTTGCAATCCCTCACCACGGGTCTTAAGCTTGACTGGACTCTAGTAGCTTCATGACACCACACATATATATCATTGCATATAAAAATGAAAGGGAACATGTATTTAATAAGTTACCGGCAAAAAATTGAGGGAAGGCAGGGTGAGAAGAGTGCTGGACGGCTGAGGCAAGAACGTGGCACACACAGAGAGGAATGCAGGTGAAGTTGCGGTATTGCTACATTCCTTGCAATTTCTCTCTCTCACCTTATCCCAGGGTTACCTACTCATTTTGTTTCTTCATTCAACTTTCCCCAGCAGGTAAATGCAACGTGAGGGAAAGCCCGGGTGCCGGAGGGAAGGTGAGGTGTGAGATGTGTGGCCTGACTGGGAGCTTTGCGAGGAGTTGCTGGAGTGTTTGTAGTATGACCAGAATGCACGCCGACCTGGGTAAAGCTTAGTAACCCTGGCCAGACTCACGCTGGTGTTGACTCAGGTGAGGCGGGAGGAAGGCAGGAGAGGGGCTGCAGCAAGACCTCGACATTGAGGATGCTCCTTTACCCTTGGTGGACGCCGGCCTTCAAGGAGGGAGATGCCCACCCGGAGGAGGCTGTCCCACTCCCTGAACGTATTTGTCTGAACACTTTTAAAAATTACAACCACTTTTCCTGTGGCAAGACTAATTTTCTTGAACTAATAAATTGTCTGATGTCATATACCGATGCTCGTGTACCAGTTTATACAGAAGCATCCTTGGACGATAAGCGCTAGAGAAAATATAATAGATTCACGTGCATTTTTTTTTTTTTTTCAAATTCTCGAACCAAATTAGGCCGGACAAGCAGAGAAGAGATAAGCTCTTGACCGTGCAAGGGCGAGCGACGTGTTAACGTTCTCTGGCCATCGCCGGTTGCCTCGCTGGACCTGCTTCTCATGCTTAGCCTCGCCGCGAGCGACGGTGCGGCAGGTGTGAGACACTGGCCTGGTGGGGGGATTGGCAGATGTGGATCACTGGCTTACCTGCTGGAGAGGAGAGGTATGCAGACAAACTTGTGGATGTACTGGGTGCTGGGGTGAGGCATCTTAAGGAGTGGCAGTTGTGGGACAGACGGTCACCTGTGGCACACAGTGTGAGGCAGAGGCTTCGAGGGTGACAGGTGAGGGGACGAGGCTCACTCCTCGGGAAGCTGTAAAGTGTAGAGATAGAGGCTCCCTGTGGCGGAGAAACGAATTGGAACTGTGCGAGAAAAAAATTTAGTTCTTATCAGTCTCTCAGATACTATTGTGCTGCGTCTGAATACAAATCAGATGTTAATGATAATTGTAATCCGGTTCAGAACGGAAGTCTCAAGAAGAACTATATTTCCAAGAGGTGTATATTTTTCTATTCAGTTTGCTGCATGGCTTTCCCTGACATTGCTCTCCCAGGAAAACTGTGAAGTAATGGCCATGTGCTCTACTTTGTGAAATTCCGTACACGAACATTATTTTTTCCTATAGTGGTATATAATCAGTGAGAACTTGTGTCTGTGTGTGTGTGTGTGTGTATGTGTGTGTGTGTGTGTGTGTGTGTGTGTGTGTGTATGTGTACTCATTTTCACGCTTAGGGCTGAAAGGTGCTTATGACCCCGTGGTGTAATGGGAGCCTCCATGTGCCGAGCAGCGTGAGGAAGCCCGAGGTGATATGGCGGGCGTGGCGAGACAGAGGGACAGACACTTAGATGCGTCACGCGATCGGAAGTCACGTCACGAGTCTGGTGGAAGTGTGACGCCAGGTGTTACTGCGACTTTGTGTTTTTTGTCCGTGTGTGTCGCCATCCATTAGGTTGCCTGGTGGAGGATGACGTGCTGGTGTACACAATGGTGACTTTTGTGACGTAGCGTTGAGTGGAGTGTGGTCCGACGCTTTAGTTGGTGTTGCTGGGGTTAGTGGCCTCGAATATGTGGCTTGAGTGTATGTAGTAGGTTGTTTGAATGAACTGAGAGTGGCCATTTCTCTCTCTCTCTCTCTCTCTCTCTCTCTCTCTCTCTCTCTCTCTCTCTCTCTCTCTCTCTCTCTCTCTCTCATGTTTTTCTATGCGTTTTTATCTTATGATCAGCCATAACTCTTCAGAACACTTTAATGAACGTTGTTTTCCCATCATTTCCCACCTTACTCCTTCACAAAAACCAGCCATGACCACTACCTCCACCTCCCTTCTCCCTTCCTATCTCCGCTCCTTACCATCTCTACGCAATTTTTCCCTCTCCCCTCTGGCGGCCGAACCTTCCATCTTGCACGACCTTCACCATCACTCATCCTGCCTTGTAGGGGCGCGGGCGTTGGTTAGAACGTAGGGTGTGTTCGAGGCGGAGGAAGGGAAGTGAACACAGACGAAGGAAAGGAGAGAAATGGTAAGTATTCGGTAAGGAAGGAATCTTGGAGAACGGAGATGAAATGCCGATCATCTCGACACCCTGATGATAAAGCGATATAAGATACGTTTTAAAAAGTGAGAGGAATGTGGCAGTGACAGCTGACGAGGAGACAGCGGGAAAGGAAGCGAAATCATAGTTGCGAATCGAGTTGTGAGAAAGAAGATACGTGGTTTTCTCATTGCGAGTTGAGCCTGTCTTCCTTCCCCTTCCTTCCGTTCCTTCCGTTAGTCCTCCTCTTCCCCTCTCTCTGCACGTCCTATGAATGCCAAAATGGAGGAATGGGGTATGCGTTCACGCGACACAGTGGTGAAGTGATGGATGGGTTGTGATGAGGCGCTGACTGATGGTGCTGGTGCGGTGATGATGACGTGATTGATCATGAAGGTGTGATGATGGGAGGGTCATGTTGGTTTCTCGAGTGAAGGGTTGGACAGGTCCTCCGTCACTCGTTTGCCTTGCTTCTAAGTGTGCTCTCGAGTGTGACGGAGGTGGTAATGGATGTCTTTCTGGCCTTACTCTCTACACTCCAACGTAGCCTCCAGCCCACCCACTCACCCACCAACCCTGGCTGGCCATCCTGCCCCGAGAAACACCCAATCATCCCTGGAAATTGAGTCTCCCATGGGCGAAATTTGATGATGAAGGGGACTGGCTCGCTCTCCCAGTTAATTAATGGCTGTTGTGAACCAGTCTCCACTCTTTTTTTTTTTTTTTTTTTTTTTTTTTTTTTTATGTAGGAAGGATACTGGCCAAGGGCAACAAAAATCTAATAAAAAAAATGCCCACTGAAATGCCAGTCCCTAAAAGGGTCAAAGCAGTGGTCAAAAATTGGTGGATAAGTGTCTTGAAACCTCCCTCTTGAAGGAATTCAAGTCATAGGAAGGTGGAAATACAGAAGCAGGCAAGGAGTTCCAGAGTTTACCAGAGAAAGGGATGAATGATTGAGAATACTGGTTAACTCTTGCGTTAGAGAGGTGGACAGAATAGGAGTGAGAGAAAGAAGAAAGTCTTGTGCAGCGAGGCCGCGGAAGGAGGGGAGGCATGCAGTTAGCAAGATCAGAAGAGCAGTTAGCATGAAAATAGCGGTAGAAGACAGCTAGAGATGCAACATTGCGGCGGTGAGAGAGAGGCTGAAGACAGTCAGTTAGAGGAGAGGAGTTGATGAGACGAAAAGCTTTTGATTCCACCCTGTCTAGAACAGCAGTATGAGTGGAACCCCCCCAGACATGTGAAGCATACTCCATACATGGACGGATAAGGCCCTTGTACAGAGTTAGCAGCTGCGGGGGTGAGAAAAACTGGCGGAGACGTCTCAGAACACCTAACTTCATGGAAGCTGTTTTAGCTAGAGATGAGATGTGAAGTTTCCAGTTCAGATTATAAGTAAAGGACAGACCGAGGATGTTCAGTGTAGAAGAGGGGGATAGTTGAGTGTCATTGAAGAAGAGGGGATAGTTGTCTGGAAGATTGTGTCGAGTTGATAGATGGAGGAATTGAGTTTTTGAGGCATTGAACAATACCAAGTTTGCTCTGCCCCAATCAGAAATTTTAGAAAGATCAGAAGTCAGGCGTTCTGTGGCTTCCCTGCGTGATATGTTTACCTCCTGAAGGGTTGGACGTCTATGAAAAGACGTGGAAAAGTGCAGGGTGGTATCATCAGCATAGGAGTGGATAGGACAAGAAGTTTGTTTTAGAAGATCATTAATGAATAATAAGAAGAGAGTGGGTGACAGGACAGAACCCTGAGGAACACCACTGTTAATAGATTTAGGAGAAGAACAGTGACCGTCTACCACAGCAGCAATAGAACGGTCAGAAAGGAAACTTGAGATGAAGTTACAGAGAGAAGGATAGAAACCGTAGGAGGGTAGTTTGGAAATCAAAGCTTTGTGCCAGACTCTATCAAAGGCTTTTGATATGTCCAAGGCAACAGCAAAAGTTTCACCAAAGTCTCTAAAAGAGGATGACCAAGACTCAGTAAGGAAAGCCAGAAGATCACCAGTCGAGCGGCCTTGACGGAACCCATACTGGCGATCAGATAGAAGGTTGTGAAGTGATAGATGTTTAAGAATCTTCCTGTTGAGGATAGATTCAAAAACTTTAGATAAGCAGGAAATTAAAGCAATAGGACGGTAGTTTGAGGGATTAGAGCGGTCACCCTTTTTAGGAACAGGTTGAATGTAGGCAAACTTCCAGCAAGAAGGAAAGGTAGATGTTGACAGACAGAGCTGAAAGAGTTTGACTAGGCAAGGTGCAAGCACGGAGGCACAGTTTCGGAGAACAATAGGAGGGACCCCATCAGGTCCATAAGCCTTCTGAGGGTTTAGGCCAGCGAGGGCATGGAAAACATCATTACGAAGAATTTTAATACGAGGCATGAAGTAGTCAGAGGGTGGAGGAGAGGGAGGAACAAGCCCAGAATCGTCCAAGGTAGAGTTTTTAGCAAAGGTTTGAGCAAAGAGTTCAGCTTTAGAAATAGATGTGATAGCAGTGGTGCCATCTGGTTGAAGTAGAGGAGGGAAAGAAGAAGAAGCAAAGTTATTGGAGATATTTTTGGCTAGATGCCAGAAATCACGAGGGGAGTTAGATCTTGAAAGGTTTTGACATTTTCTGTTAATGAAGGAGTTTTTGGCTAGTTGGAGAACAGACTTGGCATGGTTCCGGGCAGAAATATAAAGTGCATGAGATTCTGGTGAAGGAAGGCTTAAGTACCTTTTGTGGGCCACCTCTCTATCATGTATAGCACGAGAACAAGCTGTGTTAAACCAAGGTTTAGAAGGTTTAGGACGAGAAAAAGAGTGAGGAATGTACGCCTCCATGCCAGACACTATCACCTCTGTTATGCGCTCAGCACACAAAGACGGGTCTCTGACACGGAAGCAGTAGTCATTCCAAGGAAAATCAGCAAAATACCTCCTCAGGTCCCCCCAACTAGCAGAGGCAAAACGCCAGAGGCACCTTCGCTTAGGGGGATCCTGAGGAGGGATTGGAGTGATAGGACAAGATAAAGATATGAGATTGTGATCGGAGGAGCCCAACGGAGAAGAAAGGGTGACAGCATAAGCAGAAGGATTAGAGGTCAGGAAAAGGTCAAGAATGTTGGGCGTATCTCCAAGACGGTCAGGAATACGAGTAGGGTGTTGCACCAATTGCTCTAGGTCATGGAGGATAGCAAAGTTGTAGGCTAGTTCACCAGGATGGTCAGTGAAGGGAGAGGAAAGCCAAAGCTGGTGGTGAACATTGAAGTCTCCAAGAATGGAGATCTCTGCAAAAGGGAAGAGGGTCAGAATGTGCTCCACTTTGGAAGTTAAGTAGTCAAAGAATTTCTTATAGTCAGAGGAGTTAGGAGAGAGGTATACAGCACAGATAAATTTAGTATGAGAATGACTCTGTAGTCGTAGCCAGATGGTGGAAAACTCGGAAGATTCAAGAGCGTGGGCACGAGAGCAGGTTAAGTCATTGCGCACATAAACGCAGCATCCAGCTTTGGATCGAAAATGAGGATAGAGAAAGTAGGAGGGAACAGAAAAGGGGCTACTGTCAGTTGCCTCAGACACCTGAGTTTCAGTGAGGAAAAGAAGATGAGGTTTAGAAGAGGAGAGGTGGTGTTCTACAGATTGAAAATTAGATCTTAGACCGCGAATGTTGCAGAAGTTAATGAAGAAAAAGTTGAGGGGGGTGTCAAGACACTTAGGGTCGTCGACGGAAAGGCAGTCCGACCTGGGGACATTTATGGTCCCCTCCCCAGATGGGGACTCCGAGGCTGGTGTAGGAGTCGCCATGATTTTAAAATTTTTGGAGTGAAGGGTGTGTGTGTTATTAGGTGCTTGTAGTTTTGTGTGGAGGAAGAGAGTTGTCTTTAGAGGGCAGGCTGTGACTACCCCCTTGTGTTGTGAGACACAAAGGGAAACGTTCAGTGAGGTCACAGCTGGGTTTAATGATAAGTTCACAGCACCCCCTGAACAGTGCTTTAGACCTCACTGGGAGTAATTATCGTTTCGGCAGGTGTCTACTGCCTCCTCTACTGCTGGGACATCGCCGCTCAAAGTTGCAATAATGTGGGGTATTGTGATCGTCAAGGAAAGGATAGAATTCACTTTTGTACAGTTCTTTAGAGTTGCTTTGATATACCTATAGCCTTGAAAGTACAAGAAGAAATGGATATTACTACTACTACTACTACTACTACTACTACTAAACGTATTGGCAGCTGTAGTAGACAGACACTCTGAAAGTTAACCATACTTACATAATCTTTTAGAGGCACAAAGAAGTGCTAGAGTAAATGATGAGTGAATATAATCTGGACATTTTTGTTAGTAGTGTGAAGGTTAAATTTGAAAGCCATAGTACTAGAAATAGGCATGTGTGTGTGTGTGTGTGTGTGTGTGTATAATTCACCCACGGTCTTGATGATCACGTGGTGAAATCGTGATCGCCAGCTATTGCCCTCCCGGAGAGACCCAAAACCTCATATAGATCTCATACACTCTGGGTAAGGCTGAGCAAGACCTTACACACACACACACACACACACACACACACACACACACACACACACACACACACACACACACACACACACACACACACACACACACACACACACACACACACACACACACACACACACACAGTCCGTTTGCTCAAGGTTGGCAGTATATGCTCGCTACTCAGTGAAAACCTTTATGTGTGTGTGTGTGTGTGTGTGTGTGTGTGTGTGTGTGCAAATGGGTGAAGAGGGTGAAAAATTCTTGGGCTAAGGAGGAGCAACAATCTCCATCTTCTACTAATGTTGTCTGACAGCTAGGAAGTACTCTCTGACCTCACACACACACACACACACACACACACACACACACACACACACACACACACAGAGAGAGAGAGAGAGAGAGAGAGAGAGAGAGAGGATGCAGTGCTGGTCTTTTCTAGGAACGTCCTCTCTTCCCTCCCATAGGTACCCGAAGGCATCAAATTATAGCCGCGCCAGCTCTCATTAAGTCGAGCATCTCATGAAAGGTAATTTTGTTGAGGAATTTATGTGTTTATCTTGCCAAATAATAAAACTTAGCTAAAACTTTTTTACATTTTTTTTTTTTCGGGTTTCAGTGTTACTATTACTTTACTTGTGATTGGTAATAGATAGGTATTTTTTACTATCATTACAATTATTATTTAGATTGGTCTTTATTATCACTTTTATTCTATTCCTTATCCAAAAAGGGTCCTGACCAAGAGCAACAAGAAACAAAAAAAAAAAAAATGCCCACTAAAAATGCGTCCCAAAAGAGAATATTCCAAACGAATATCCAAAATTTTCCATTTATTTTTTTTCACCACTGTAATTAAACAAAAACGCATATTACCACTTTTATTTATTCAGGTTAACAATCAATTAACATACTAAGGAGCAATACAAAGGCTATTGCACCTCCGTACTTTAGCAACAGTCTGAGTCTTCCTTCCTTAGCTTATCTCGGCTGTCCTTGTTCTGACCGCCGGTTGCAAGGTTGTATTCTTAATTAGTACTCCTGCGGTCACCCTCACTCACTTGGTCCTGTCATCGCCCTGGTCGTGTGTCCGTCGCATACGCCTTTCAGCCTCATTATGGAAAATATAACACATGCCGCAGTTTCTACCCATTACCTTCTTCCCTTTATACTTTTACCCTCCTCATAGGCTGATGACTGAACCAAAACTATTTATTTCGCGAATTTATTGTCTTTCCTTTTTTTTCAAGTTCATAGGTTCAGTCTTTATATCCACACACGGTCTCCTCCCGCTAATTTTGGAGACGTTTAAGGCAACTACAGACAACTAATCAGTGTCAGAAGTGGCGAGGGACGAGCGGTGATGAGTTGAGGTGGTGGTGGTGCAGGTAGTGCAGGTAGGGGGTACTTGTGGTGCTGGTGGTGGTAGTGTCTTTGTGAGGTAAAGATGAGGAATAATTTTAAATGTCTTTTTAAGTCAGTCATGGTGAATGCACTTCAGATAATATAGTTGTGATAATTGTCTGAGGTAAGGTGAAGGAAGAACAGTAATTTTGTCAGACAGTTGTGCGCATGTCTCTCTCTCTCTCTCTCTCTCTCTCTCTCTCTCTCTCTCTCTCTCTCTCTCTCTCTCTCTCTCTCTCTCTCTCTCGCCGTCTCGGAACCTGTGTGAAGTTATTTTTCATGCGATTGGATTCTCCTCCGCCACGACTACGTAACCTCTCCCCCACCCCACTCACCCACTCTCACTCTCCTCTCCTCGCTCCCCTACCCTTACCAGTCCCGCCTTTTGCCTCCAGACCTTTTCTTCTGCTCGTAGTTGGGTCTCCTTTTCTCCTTTGCAGACGTCACAACCGAGCATCATCTT
>NC_087167.1:13420000-13427500 GCF_035594125.1 Scylla paramamosain | reverse complement strand
GCCGAGGTAGGCAAGCGGCTGGCTGGCTTGGCGGGCCGCAGCGAGCCGGGATTTAGTGAGCTGTGGGATGTTGTGGAGAGGGGACGTGCGACGCTACGGAGCGCTCACTCGTCCTGGGCCGTGCTCACCCGCTGCCTGTACCTTGGGTCCCGTCGTGGCTTAATTCCGGACTGGTGATTCCGCTCCTCCTCGCTAAAATATCCTCTTTGCCAGCGAGACAAAGAAATATTTTACGTTATGGACGCGAGGTGTTGAATGGATTAAGTGTTCCTAAAGTGCAATGTGACTTTTAAAGTTACTTCCTCACCGAAGTAGACTTTACAAAGTTATAATTGTGAGCAAGGACTAGAGTGAGCGGTGTGCTGTTCGCCTGTCATCACCATGATCGTGTGCACCTCATACCAAGAAGAAAGACATATCGTCCAAAACGAAGGTACGAAATAGTCTTAAAATCTCATCCTGCACTTCCATGTTTCCTTCTTCAGTCAACCAGTCTTCATCATCCCAGACTGTGCCACTTATGGTCGTGAGGTTCTTTTCATCTTCATCTGCCTACATGGATTTCCTCTTATTCCACCCAGCACTATTTTCAAGACTTCCAGGACCAAGAGCAAAGTGAGTGAATGCCTGACATATTTTAAGGAAGTGTATTTCCTTGTTTTCTGAACCGAGTGATGAAATTATAACGACTTTCCTCGTGCTAATTCATTTTTAGACTACAATCAACAGTGTTACATATTTATAAAACACAGACATTTATTGGCTGCCATTGATAACCATTTATCAAAAAGTTTTAAATGCACTGTATAACGGATGTTGAGTTATCTTTATTGTGCTAGCAGGAATTTATGTTAAACTGGATGAAGCAAGTCAAGTGTGGAAACAAGAGGGTCGTAACTCTGCCTCACTCACCTCGTCTCTCAGTGATGATTTATGTTCAGTGTTCATAAAAGTTTACTTACGTCGTAAATCTAACAATACGCGTTTGAAATTTATATACCTTTAACGCTTTGACCATAGTATACTACGTAGTGTTATGTAGAGAGGGTAGGCTCATCTTTTTCGTGTGCATGGAACACTTCTTGAGTATGTCTTGAGAGAAAAGTGCCCAGTGTTAGCATTGTATAGTGTTCCGCGGCCGGTGGTGGTGTGTGATCAGCTTCATGATTCCCTTTACACTAGGCTGACGTAACGCCACTTGACAAAACGTAACCAAGATCAGATAAGAAATCCTCAACTTCAACGATTGTTTTCTACTTCATTTCAGCATTTCGTAAGGCAAATCATATTATTTTCATTGAGCACTCATAAGGACATAAGAACATAAGAAATAAAGGAAGCTGCAAGAAACCATCAGGCCTACACGTGACAGTCCCTGTATGAATCATACCTACCTATTTCCACCTATCATCAGTTTTCTCGATAAGAATGCTCCACGATCATCAAGCGAAATGTAAGCACGATACGATAATTTTTAAGTGCAAGTTATTCTAGTGTTACATTTATTCTCGCAGTTGGAATACTCATCTAATATATATATGTTGTGGCTGCAAGTTTTGTGCAAACCGTAAGTTGACCTTACGTAGACTTTTCATGCCAAAACAAATCGCTAGACCTTGATATTTCCGGCCTTTTTATCATTGAAAGTCTTTCGAATCATTGGTTTTAGGCTTTCACTGCGCTCGAATGAATAGATACGAAATTTTAGAAAATAGTGGATGAATCATATGGACTTGTAACATAGATAATCCCAATGGCTGGGCTTCAGTTTTCTCCGTAATGAGGACGAAAGCTGGTGTATTATTGAAATCGTTATTGTATCTGTTGTCAGTTTGAAGTTGAACCCTGAACATTTCATATATATTACGTTCTGTAGAAGGGAATTTTTCTCTGCTTGAAGGGAGGTGAAGAGGAAAGTTGTATCATCCAACAGCCTTTGTTACAGAAGTGGATTTTCTGTGCTTGTTGGAAGAAGAGCGAAAACCTGTGAAAAAAAAATAATAAAATGTTGTTTGGATTGCATAATCAAGCGCCCACCACATCTCCAAGAGTGAGGCGCAAATCTGTCTTGTGCACGAGTATTGTGTTTCGTCAATAAGCCAATAAATAAGACTGGATACAGTTAACATGACCCCGATTTGCCTTGAAAGCTCTCTTAAAGACATGATGGATAAGTGTAAAACCATTGCAGTGTGCCCAAACTTTTATTTTATATATGTGCAATGTGCTCGATTTTGTAATCCCCAGAAAGAAAATATTTGCTGCAATAATCCACTTACAAAAGTTTTCTCGTAAGGCAATGCAATACAGAACAACTCTCTGATAGCTAAGCGAACATAAACACGCCACGGAATGACGAGGGTGGTGACGTGTGGCGCTGACAGATGCAGGGGCAGAGGGTACGGGTGGGCAGCTCCTGGCGTGTGCTCCCCGACCGCTGCTACCCCGAGGTGAGACTGACCCTCTAACCCCCCGTCCTGACTCGCCCTGGGAGGCACCGCGATTCACTCACTATACGCCCAATACGCATGCCTGTATATCCTGTGGCCCCTCCCCCTACACTCTCTCTCTCTCTCTCTCTCTCTCTCTCTCTCTCTCTCTCTCTCTCTCTCTCTCTCTCTCTCTCTCTCTCTCTCTCTCTCTCTCTCTCTCTCTCTCTCTCTCTCTCTCTCTCTCTCTCCTATCTTGTAATGCATTATGTAAAAGAACACCTTTGACTCCCAGTTAGAATCAGCTGTATTGTCATCTCGTGTGAGTTCACGTTATTAAGTCTGGTGGAGCGTGAGTGTGTTCCTGCTGGTGGGTATCATAATGTAACCTCACCATTCACGGCGGCGTCTCATTTAAAAGCCCTAACCTTCAAGAAAGATGTGCCTCATTTCTCCTTTATGAAGTGCAAGTCACCCCCACAAGCTGTTGTATATAAGGGTTTTAAGAGCATCAGTTGAGGTGTGCGTGTGTTAAGACAGTGGGGCGTGTGACGTGATTCTGTGTGGTTACGTGGATGGGGATTCATGGTTAAGATCACCGAGTACACGCAGGTCTGTCAGTTACACTTGTAATTGCGCAATAACCCTTCCTCCACTTACATGCCTGAGAGCGTCCATCTGGAGGCTGGACGTGGGGTGGGTCAGGTCCTGGTCACTGCGTTGGAGTACTATGGCACGAATTCTTAAACGCTTTGTTCTCTTTCATCATGACAATTTTCAACGACCGCAGAGATGATTACTCAGGTTTTCTTGATCTTTTTTTTTTTTTTTACCATATACGATGCAGGACTCTTGCTATGTTGTCACTAGAATCTCAAAAGCCCCCTAGTAAAAAAAAAAACTCAGTAACTTTCAGTAGTGCCTGTTAAAAAGTTGATAAGATGATACTGAAAGGTTTGAGAATGTAGATGGAACCGTAAGACTGCCCAAAAACTATTATAGGACAGCTGTAACAGAAGGCACTTACTCATGTCGATTACAGTTACTTCTCCATTTTTTTCTTCTTTTTCACTGGACCGTACTGAGAAGATCACCTTGTTTGTTCATCGCACATAGTTTCTGTACGAACTGACTTTCATTTTCCGTCTAAAGATCATCTCTCCGGCGTGAATCAGTTAGCATGAACTTTGTGGAGGCGTTGTTGTTCTACTTCTCGAACTTTTGTCATGTTTTTCACTTGTCTGTTTTGGGAAAGAGATCGCTCCGTTTGTTCATCGTAACTTTTGTACGAATTGACTTTCATTTTCAGTCCAAAGACCCCCGTGAATCAGTTAACATGAACTTTGAGGAAGATTTATTGTTTGCTTCCCGTTACAAAGCAGCTGAGAATTCATTATCATATTGACATTGGAACAACACCAGTATCATTATTTCAGAACTTAACGTGTGTGTGTGTGTGTGTGTGTGTGTGTGTGTGTGTGTGTGACTGACCGGCAGAATACCAGGTGCCTGAGGTGGGGAGTGCTTGGAGTGCTCAGGAATCGCACGCACATGGCCATTACTGCCGCCAGAGGTCAGTAGGGGCTAGAATGACACAGGCAGTGGTGGTGGTGGTGTTGCTGGTGCTGGTGAGAGAGAGAAAGAGAGAGAGAGAGAGAGAGAGAGAGAGAGAGAGAGAGAGAGAGAGAGAGAGAATTATATCAACATTTCTTTCTCTAATGTTACATAAAACCAAAATCGTCGTCATTCTTCCCTACATGTGGCTCGCCGCTTCCTCCTCTCCCGCCAACCTCCCCACCTCCCCACCTCCCCACACGCACATTCACCGTTGCCTCGGGAAGCAGGAGTGCTGGGAGGGGCTGGGTGGCGGGGAGCAACCTCCAGCACCCAGGAGGCGGGGTAGGAAGCGAAAGCTAAGCATAGAGTCACAACACATAAATTTAAGGATATAGGCTTTTTTATCCTCGTAACTGCAGAGAAAACAGCACGGAAAAATAGGTAGCTAGATACGTACGTGTGTGTGTGTGTGTGTGTGTGTGTGTGCGTTTGTTTCAGTGAGTAAGATTGCGCCTTGCTTGTTGCTTCATGTTTACTTTTATTACTTTTATTACAACATTTTTCATTTTTATCGTCCGGTATAACATGTATTAAAATACCTGAAGAGGAGGTCTATGAAATTTCATCCCGCTTCTGATAATGCAATATAATCTTAATGTTCATTCCTTGGTGGCATTTATTTTAAGCTAATATTGATGTAACATTCTCTAAGTGGCATATCTATCTGTTAACTGTGCCACAACCTTACTGACTGCAAATGTATGTGTATATAACCTTTGTAAAAATTGTTTAACGTTTGCTTCCACTAATATATAATACTTACATCACTCCGCACACGACTCTTGCATAGCCTTTGCTTATCCCTTATAGCTTAAGCTGTCTGGACTGTGATTGAGTGACAGGTAGCGAATCCCAAGGTGAGCCAGGAGCCGCAGTACCCAAGGAGCAGCAGCAGCAGCAGCAGCAGCATACCATATGCCCCACAGACCTTGGGAGTGAAGTGGCGGGAATGGAGTAGTGCACAAGAGGGCAAAGATCAAAGAAAGGTGCCCGGTGAAGGTGGAGGCGCTGGACGGGGCGTGTCTTACGGTAGGCAGCGAGGAGAGGGAGAGCTGGGAGGGAGGTAGAGTAGCGGATATCAGCATGCCTTAACACTCTACGGATCTTGAAATGACCTTCCTGTAACTTAATAATAATAATAACAACAACAATAATAATAATAATAATAATAATAATAATAATAATAATAATAATAGACAGTTTATCTGATACAATTGTAGTCATATGTTGAAGTTTACAAATTAAAGAAAACGGGGATAACTTAGGTCTCTGCAAGTGAAGCAATGCGACATTTACAAAAACTATTTACAAGGGTTGAGAGTATTTGTTCGTACGTGTGAGCGACTGCTCGTTTACGGTACTTGCTTTTCTTCAAATCATTTGTTCTTGCTACCAGTGTGTGAGTGCACTGTACCTGATATGTAATAATAATGATGATGAACGCATCACTTAGTGTTCCTAATATTTGCTTAATTTCTTTTATATTTTATATCACTGGCATTCCTTAGTGTTGTCTTTTTCTTCTTATTGTGTTTGTTTCATATACGTATGAAGAGCGTTTATCTTGGTACAGAGTGTCAAGGCGAGAGATCTGTTGTGTGATGCAATGGAATGTCGTGATAAGATATAACGAGTTGTATTGATGGAGATGAGGGAGAGGAGGGTGGGGCTTGGAAGGCACGACCTGAGGGAAGGAAACAAATGCGTGGCAGAGTTAGTAATTATTAAGCACTTAAACTGAGTCCAGAGAAATGTATCATTGTTTATTGTACGTATTTTGATTTGCGTGAGAACTAATTGCAATTAATTTACAGCTGGTATTTTTCTTCATTGTTCTTATTGTTTAGTGCAGTAATGGTTTCAGCATTAATTGTAATATTGTAATAGTAGTAGTAGTAGTAGTTGTTGTTGTTGTTATTATTGTTGTTGTTGTTATATGATCCTTATTGTCGTCTCTTACTCTCTTGATTTTGTTTTGTTTTTAAGGGAGGTGGGGAGATTTTTTTTAAGCATAATTAAGGAAGTTAATTATATGGAGACTAACAATTGCAAGTTTTTTTTTTTTTTTTCTAATTCAGCCAATGAAATGCTTCCCTTCACCTGCTCGCATTCATGCCGCTAAATGACTCACTCACCTGCTTGTATTGTTCTCACTGTGACGTTTTCGAATCACCTGCCACGGAATTTTGAAAGGCTGTAAGAGGGCGTGTCTATGGGGGTTCCCTTTGAAGGCCATTGTGGCGACCCTCACACCTCCCTGACACCCGCCGCGCCATTGTGACCCGGACACCACGGCGCGCCTCGTTTAGCCTCAATGCTCCCCTTCACACATGCTCCATGCCCGCCTCCCTTCTCTTAATCGAGTTGTGCTGAGGAGGATAAAGTGCAATAAAGTAAAGGCGTTTTGTTTTTCGGTCGCTGTGTTTGATGTTTGTGACCTGTTAATGCTTAGACGAGCCCAGGGCGATGAGGAGTTATTTAGCCTCATCAGTTTTAGGTTGCCCTATTAGGCCGCGGGAAGGTGCTTACTCAACGTCTGACATCACCCCGAAGTATATTTTTGTTTGTGTCAGGCTTGGTTAGCACAGTATCACGGCCACTTAGCGTAAACGAACCTCTGTTACTGAACCATAAGCCGAGCAAAGGAATGCCAATTCACCTTACTTCTCTCTTTCTCTCTCTCTCTCTCTCTCTCTCTCTCTCTCTCTCTCTCTCTCTCTCTCTCTCTCTCTCTCTCTCTCTCTCTCTCTCTCTCTCTCTCTAACCCACCCCAAGCCCCATATTCAAACAAGCAACCTCGTGCGGCCCCCCAAGTACCGCCATGCATTATTTTGCGTGTCCAAGTTACGCTTATCTTTTACCTCGTACAATCATCGGCACTGGAATGTTATCAGCCGTTTTTATTACTTTATCAAAGGGTCGCAGTCTATTACCACGGGTGACTTGCCAGACGCGTGCCAGGGGTGGGCCGCGCCTCAATAATAGTGCAAATGAATGGTGAGCCTGCAGATCTCGGGTATATGAAGATTGGCAGTGTCATTTTAGTGTAGTTTATTGAGATTGATACACTGACGTCCTTGCTGACACGCTGGCTCAATAGATGTACGATTATTTGATGGTTATAAGTTTGTCTTACAAATCATCGTTGACGTAAGGATTGTTTTGTTCAAGTTTTGTTACTAATGGGTTGAGATGTGAATGATGTGCTATGAAGGACTGCAGTGAACGTAAAGTGTTTTGTTGCATTCTGTTCGTATGGTAGTAGTCGTAGTAGCAGTAGTAGTTGTAGTAGTAGTAGGAGGAGGAGGAGGAGGAGGAGGTCAACTAGACTCGGGCCTCTTTAACTAAAGTAACTTCGAAAAGGATGGGTGCCTGGGAAGTGTACTAGTTACGTTTAAGAATGATTGCCGCATCAGTTCCATTACGATATAGTTGCGGATGAAACATAATGTAG
>NC_087167.1:13317500-13415000 GCF_035594125.1 Scylla paramamosain | reverse complement strand
TGCCTGTCTTGTGTTCCTCCCTGCCTCGCCTCCAGTATCTCTCGGTGGGATTGGATTGTTATTCATGAGATAGCGGGAGGTGTGCGTTCTGAAGACCTGTAATTCGAGGTAGCATTCCTTATTCTCCATATTAACCTATGGAATAAGTAACCAGTTAGGGACATCAAAGTATATTAAGTTTCTTTAAGACTATATTGAACTCTTAATGGAAATTACTTTCCTTCCCAACATTATAAGAGGTATGCGTTAGGCGTACGAACTTTCATCTTTAAGACTTACTCTCATATTCTTAAGTGCTTTATTCTCTCATTAGACTATTTTCAAAGGCAAAAGAGATGACTAGTCGAATTACCGTTTTTTTTTTTTTTTCATTTATAATGTAGAATCCTTATTAAATTATCATCAAAATCATAAAAAAAAACTCTTGAAAATCCAGATACCTTCCACTGGAGCCTGTTGGAGTAATGGACGAGGCAGGCGCCGAAACCTCTGAAAATACTAAGTTCAATACTAATAATGAAAGTCAGTGCAGTAATTAGTAGGAATAATTAAAGTCACATTATGTTCGCTTCTTATGAAAATGTAAACAGTGCTCGTCCATGGCCAACCTGCTCCTGATGGCCACACCTCGATGGAAACCTCGTGGTCCGTGCGGGAAATTACCCCAACACCCGCTTGCTTCGGCCGGTTTGCCTGGCTGGAGGTCACGCTGATCCTGCCTTGGCTCAATGCCCGCCATACGCCAGCTAGGGATGTGTCATAGTCATATAAATATTAATCACATGATTTCATTACCGCCATGAATCTATATGATATGTAGTTTATCTCGCTGAATACTCCTGTGGTTTTTTGTTGATATATATATATATATATATATATATATATATATATATATATATATATATATATATATATATATATATATATATATATATATATTGTTCATGAAATGTAAAAAATAAATAGATAAATAAATAAAAAGAATTATTACGATTAAATTTCACGTTGATGGTGATAACATATTTATTTTCATATGCACAACTGAGAAAAAAATGGTATGATCTATACACTAATACCACGAAAGAAAAAAAAAAGTAAAATTGCCTCACAAGAAAGAGAAGGGGGTGAGATATACGACCTTGCGCTGCCTCTGTTTTCGCTAAGGAAGTTGCCGGGCCGCAGGACTCTTCCCCCACCCACAAGGCAGCCCCAAGACAAATTACAAAAGAAGGTGTCTGAGTTTTGTTGACAGAGCAAACAGAAGGGTGCGGGACGAGATGGGTGAAGAGGAAGCAGGAGGCAAGGAAGAAAGGAACAGAGGAAGAAAGAGGATGTCTGTGTGGTGGGTTAGTGTTATGGACGGCGCAGTGGTGACCAGCCTGATGAAAGGATACCAAGGGACCAGGGAGATTATAAGAAAGAAATTTTAAATTATGCTTCGGTGACTGTACGTAGGGTCCAGAGTGGCATATTAATTCCAAAAAAGGTATGCCTGAAAGTGAGTCATCATGCACTCCCATTAATTAAGTAGATGGATGAATAGACACATAGGTGTATGCATGAACCGGTCATATTTGTAAGTAAACTGGCTCAGAGAAGACGCGCCGAATGCGTTGGTTACAGCGTTGCTAAATATAAAGTTGTATCCATAGATGAAACGGCAACTCAGCCCAAGCTCTTAAGCCTATCCTTGTGGAGAGACAAACACTCCTTGTTTACTGTAACGTTGCTTGTTTCATTGCGTACTGTTCTAAAGCAAATGTCGACCAACTTCCTTTCTAATGAGATGACATAATACGAATACTTTTGTTTTCTTTGATTGCAGTGCAGTATGTGTAAGATGGAAATGCTTGGCCATCAGTAGACTCGGCGTTGTTTACTCAGTAGAGTCCTGGCAAGCAGCGTCTGCTCCCCTCGCCGCACCTCCATCCGGGCTTCGTGCCTGACTCGGGATGTGTGTGTTATGGACGTTATCGCCTTGTACGGCGCCAAGCCTACACGCCCTCCCCTTGCATACCAAACGCCCCAGCTACACGCCATGCCACTCCCTTCACTTTGGTTTGTTACCACCTGTGACTTCACCGTCCTGATTATCCTTATCTGAGTAATGCAACATTAAGATACCTGTATAGCTTTTCGTAATACAACATTTCACGTTTATAAAAGCGTACATGGTATTGTGTCCAAACAGTAACATCCGAAGTTTTACCATGGACGTAACAAACACAACAAGCCTTGAAGGAAGGGAGCGGCACACAACTGTATAAAGTCCGTGCCCTGAGGAACACTTACGCAGCATAGCAAGCCTACGTGGTGCCTGTGCGTGTGAAAGAGACAGCTGGTGCTTCCCCCGCTGAGTGGTGGCGGTGGTGATGGTTGTGGCGGTGCTGCTCTACCACCAGCGAGGCCCCGCGGGGATCCTGGATTGCTCTAACTGACACCTAAACATTATAGGCCGCTGGGTTGTGCTTGTCAGCTTTGAATAGCGTGATAGTTGATTAGTCAATCGAGATAACTCCTGCTGTACATGGATGCATTCTTTTATATTTTACCTGCAGCATGGTTTGGGTACATGAACATGCAATACATCCAGCAAAATTTCATGCATTCCAGCCATTTCTACTTTTTTTTTCTTTTTTATTAATAACAGTAAGAAGATTACCAGTCCAGCGCATTGGGAATCATCACTAATAACTATACTTATAAGGAGAGAGCCGGGCACGGACGCAGCCTTCGCCTCCCCTCTGTAATCACCATGTTAAGCGGGTAGTTACCGTTCTTGGTTTGGGAAGGAAATCGAATTAAATACCCGACCAGAAGGTAACTGTAAATAAGTAAAAAGTCCATTGTAGCCGCGGTATAATGGGGAGTTGTTACAGTAATTAAATTTTGGACACGGCGAATGAACTCCAGTATTGCACAGATGACCATCTAGAGGTTTGTGTTCGTCCTCTGCAGCTGCGTTGTTCCTTTCTCTTGGTTGATGCTCCGTAGGAAATAACAAAATTAAATTGCCGTACGTGATGGATGCGCTGCGGTATTGGAGTCGACTTGATAACCTGGGACAATGGCACAGCACGGCACAGGACGCCTCGGGCTGAGCAAGGTCTTGATTACTCACTGCAGGGTGAATGCTTCGAAAATTGGTTAGTTGTTCCCGGTGTTCCCTACAACCTTACCTCCACCTTACTCTCTCTCTCTCTCCTGAATTGGGCCGTGAAGTGTTTGTTAACACTGAGCAAGGTCTTGATAACTTACTGCGAGGTGAATACTTCGGGAAACTGTCTACGTGTTCACTACGTTCCCTGTAACCTTCCTCACTTTACTGGCTTTCTTATTTCTTCTATTTTAGTTGGACTTGACTTCACTCCTCGCGACTTTTTTTCCCTTTTTTTTTTATTTGTATTTATCTTTTGTTTATCTCCATTTTCATTGACCCTTCACGCAAAAAAGTACTGTCAGTCACTCAGTGGCACGCGTGCACAATTGCTTCGTTGTTTTGCCACGCAAGTACCCGGGTCTCATTACCCTTGACGCCGCATTCCTCTGCTATCGCCTTATCTGCCTTCTGGGGATGAGATTCCAAGTAGGTTCTCT
This sequence comes from Scylla paramamosain, assembly GCF_035594125.1. Lineage (NCBI taxonomy): Eukaryota > Metazoa > Arthropoda > Malacostraca > Decapoda > Portunidae > Scylla > Scylla paramamosain. Next base: position 13,411,403 of record NC_087167.1, on the reverse strand, counting down.
CTGTCTCTTCTCATTCACACGCCCAGTCATATTCATCATGGTCAAATCCTTCGCATGATAGTTGTGTATACAGAATACTCGGACTGTGTGGGCGGGAGATGCTTTGGTCTCGGTTTTTTATTGTGTGGGCGGATACGAGAAGCACAATGGGCCTGGCATGGGGTGAGGCATGAAGGCATCGGTCATGGGCCGTAGGAATTATACCAGGACGTGTCTGTGTAGCTGAATGAAGTGCTGGGATAAATGAATAAGCCTATATCCTTCAACGCTTCAGGCTCTCGTAAGGACTGTTTTCAAAAGCCACAGAGATAATTAGTTCGGTTCTCATGAGTGTTTCTCCTATTGATACTCTTTGTTAAACCATCACAAGAATCACACAGGCACTCTTGAGAATTTGAATAACTTACACTACAGCCTATTAAGTAGGGATCAAGCGGTGAAACGTTTAGGAATGCTGGCCATAGTGTATGCAGGAGGTTTACTGGCTTATGACGAGGCTGTTTGGCGTGACGGTATGTAACTCACCTGCTTAGACCTGACCTGAAGGGATTGTGTTGGGAAAACCAGCTACAAGGAAGGAATTTTGTCAGTCCGCCATTCACTCCCTCAGGCTTCAACCGCCCCGGGAAGAGAATGGGTGAATACATCTTTTGAACGAATAAAGTGTGTGTGTGTGTGTGTGTGTGTGTGTGTGTGTGTGTGTGTGTGTAGTTTTAAGCAAAGTTGTAACATGCACCAGGCGCCAAGCCAAGTGGACCTTATTTATCACAAAGTGGGCGAAAAAAGTTGCTTCCTAAATTATTGTTTTGTCCTGGCAGACTTCCATTAGTGTTTGTTGTTATTGTTCTGTCCATTGTTACCGACAGCTCGCTCCTTCAAGGTTTGCGTGATTTGGTATCTTGTCTTAACATTATTAATACACTTTTTTTTTTTTATATCATCTGACCACAGTTATCGTTCAATCAATCAAATCGCATAATTTCCAGTTGTCTTACTCTAACCTATTTTAACGTGAAATTATATTATTTTCTTGACTTCACCTTGCCAAGCTAACATGAATTTACGAGTTTTTTTTTAACCTTAACTTACCTGACAGACGTGATTTTACGAGTTCTTTTAGGAGTAGAACAGCGTATTTAGTGTTTTTTGTAATAATCATGGGCATTCAGTCTGTTATCTTTAAACATGGTGAAGGCCATGCTGGGGTGAGTGTTGGGCGGCAGGCGGGGTGAGGCTGGGTGAGACGGTGAGGTGAGGGAGCAATGCCGGGGCGTGAGGGGACGGTCTTGCAGGTGGGTGGTTGGCAAAACAGTGATCAGTCAGTTTTGGTTCACCTAATTACTGGGTGTGTCAAGACTAATCATGGTAATCTCAGAACCACACACCTGTCAGGAATGTTGAAGACACCCTCCTTCACCCCACCATCCCTCGACCTCTTCTCCCCCGTCCACCCACCTCCACCAGACTGTTAAAGCCCCGCTGCTCGGCTCAGATCTTGCATGTCAAGTGATTCGTGCACAGGCTAAGTAAATCATGTTCTGATAAACAGTAATCCGGCAGTGTTGTAATATACCCAGATTAGAGTATCTCTAAAAACACGAAGGATATGGTCGAGTGTTTATTACAAGGAATTAGTAAGTTTTTAAACACATTTTCTTACGCTGTAGTTAATGGATGTTGTTATATGCGGTTGATATATAGGTATTTCTTATTCAGAATCAAGAACATGGACATATCACTATATTTTGCTATGAAGCTCATCCACTTTTTTTTTTTTTTTTTATTCTAGATGCTAATGACACGTAAACAATCTTTGAAAGGAAGTCGAGTGGGTGATTTTAATAGTTATGAATAATAGTCGAGTAACATACATGTAATTTCACTGTGTTTAGTTAGCCTTTTCTCTCTGTTTCAAGTTCTTTGATCTACTTATAAAATGCAAGTAATCTGATTTCGTAAAGAGACACTGCAGATAAGAGGACTAAAGATTGAAAGGAGACACAAGACGCAGTGGAAGTAAGTGTGGGCTTGACTTCTAATCCAGACTATAATAAGGTGTGCCAGAAGAAGAAAGCTGTGAGATACCATCGGAAGAGAGACAAGTCCATACTCACATACAATACACATACCTGAAAGGAAATAACCGTATGAAACGCTTTTGTTCTGTCTTCAGAACTATTTTCAAAGGCCACAGAAACGATTATTTGAGTTCTTATGGGTATTTCTCCAACATGTTACATAATCCTTGTCAAATTATCATTCTAATTAAGAAAACACACTTGAAAACCCCAATACTTCCACTTCGATACGTTGAAAGTAGTTAAGATGCGAAATATTTGAAAACCGGAGACAAGAACATCTGGAATATAGTAGCGAATTCCCTTCATCCTATGAGTTCCTCTTTACATTCCTTTAAGCTTTGGTACCTACGTAACTTCCTTATCAATATTTAGCTTAGCGACGTGACTGACAATCGTGTATCAGTTTTGCAGGTATACATACATTTATACACAGACAATATTTACACATTTATACGTGCAACATCGAATATTTGAGGACCAGTGTGTAGGTTTCGTCGAGGTCACCTTCTCGTATACCCACCATTGCACACCGCCGAGGGGACACAATTACCTGAACGAGAGCAGTAGTTTTCGTGCCAAAGGAAGCAAAGAGGTTGTCTTAAGTTTCGGACAAGACAAATGTGTGTGTGTGTGTGTGTGTGTGTGTGTGTGTGTGTGTGTGTGTGTGTGTGTGTGTGTGTGTGTGTGTGTGTGTGTGTGTGTGTGTGTGTGTGTGTGCCTGTCTGTGAGTGTGTGTGTGTGTGTGTGTGTGGTGTGTGTGTGTGTGTGTGTGTGTGTGTGTGTGTGTGTGTGTGTGTGTGTGTGTGTGTGTGTAACGTGGATTGTTTTTGGACATCTTTACGAAGTATTATAAATAAACAAACTCATCACACACACACACGGAGACAGGACTGTTGTTTTCTTTCCGATGCGGCCAAGATGCGAAGTCACGTCTCTGGTCCGTTTTGGTTATCTGCAGAGTTGACGATGATTCACCTGGTTAATTCTTAGATCGCTCGTTTCATGACTCAGTCCACCGTGCACCACTGCGTCATAGGGTGGCAATAATAATGATAATAATGATAGGAAGGCATACATAAAAACATGCATTCCTACATACGTCATAATCAGTGAAGTGATAGGGATTCCACCGTGGAAGCAACAAGATCAGAATAAGAAAAAATTTTCAATCCAGCTGATCTCCGCCTGTCTCCATGTGCACCCACAGGTCTGGCGTGACCTCCGTGCTCGCCGCGCTGTGACGCTCCGCCCCTTGCTGGGACAGTGTGTCGACCAGTGCACTCACACACACACACACACACACACACACACACACACACACACACACACACACACACACACACACACACACACACACACACACACACACACCAAGACTGAGAGAGAGAGAGAGAGAGAGAGAGAGAGAGAGAGAGAGAGAGAGAGAATGAATATATTTATGTATGCATGCATAAACGTATATCTCTTTATCTGATAAATTAACTTAAGCACTTGCGCAACTATTTCCGTCATCCGTGAACCGTACCAACAATGGTAATGAGTCGTGAGGTTAATGAATTCACGTTTGTGGCAATAACATGAGAGAATAAAAGTATGTGTACATAGATATTAACAACTGGTGGAATGTGCGATACTTACATCTCAAAGTCAGCCTGTGGTGCCCCACGATCGAGACGGCACAGATCTCCGCTTCGTGCGCCCTTCTGACAGGATGCGGTACCTGCGCCTTATGCCGGGGAGCAGACAGCTGGAAGCAGCACAGAGAGGCTCGAAGGAGATTGATGGTGGCCACCCACTCACACCTAGTTCCTCTTCCCCGCACTGCCGCTCCCTCCCCTTCCCTCAGGTGGCGCAAGGCTTACACCTTCAAGGTCGGAGTGTTACCGCCAGGTGCCTCAACACTGTTCAGTATCCCGTTACCATCTGACCAGCCTCGCACTGCTGCTCATGGCAGCCTGACGGCGCGTGTTGCCTCATAAAGCAACGACTCCTCCTGCACTGCATGGATAACTCATAAATTGGATGACTTTATTACGAGTACATGAAAAAAAATATATAAATTCTTAGCTGAACTCGAATATTACTCCTGAGCTGCCTTAAGAATATATATATATATATATATATATATATATATATATATATATATATATATATATATATATATATATATATATATATATATATATATATATATATATATATATATATATATATAAAGTTACAAAATCATAGTGCGCATTTGTAATATACACCGCGACTTCAACAACAGAGCTCCTGTATCCAGTCATCTCGTTATCATGGTTATTTGCATCCCAAGATTAGACTGTCGTTGCCATACTGACCAAAAGTGCTTCTGAAAATAATTTATCTCTCATACCAAAACATCAATAGCACGAATATGTACTTTCGTAAGCTGTCTCTCTCTTCCTACAAACAGGACACTGAGTAGTTAAATAACCGCAGTCAGTGTTTAGTTGAGTGGTCGATGTAACGACTAACAAAGTCGTTAACCGGCACCTCTTTAGACCCAGCAGCGGAGGGGAGGTTCGGGCAGCGGGGACGGGCCCGGGGTGACTCATGGAGAGCGTCCACCTGGGTGTGGGCTGCCCGCCTATCAGCCCATCTCAGGTATCAATGAACCCCCATTTCTACATCTAAGGCTGACACACACACACACACACACACACACACACACACACACACACACACACACACACACACACACACACACACACACACCACACACACACACACACACACACACACTGCGTCTATTCGAATGAATCACAAATGTATTGTGAAATACAAACTGGAAATATTGTGGTGGATTTTTTTCTTTTTATGCACAATGAATTCACATTTTCTTAGTCACCGTATATTGAACATTAAAGATATCTGCTCTGCTTCCCGACAGCTCAGTCAACAAGCTGAGTCAAGATATGTGGCAAGACGCGTCTCTGGCTTGAATGACTGATGGTGTCGTCACCCCACACAGGGTGGTGACGCATTGCCTGCAAGAAAGGTCTCCGTTCCATTACCCATGATATGCTAAGTTTCGTGGTGGAATAAACCCCAAAATTTCCACATGCTTGCAATATATAACTATGCTATTGAGAGATGTGTGACTTATTATTATTATTATTATTTCTTTTTTTTTACCCTTGTTTAGAGTTGGCTTACCTCACTTGCTTTAGTCAAGTTACTTCATCTTGTTACCTTATCATGAGCGTGTTTACCATTCTTAATGGCCGGACGACAGCGTTACCGGAAGAATAAAATCAATGCTATATATGAAGGATACAACTCAAACAGCGCCACTTCTTTTATTTTGCTTTGTGGAACGGCATTCAGGAGTACACCGTCTACCCTTGCGTCTCCCGTTTCGTGCCGCACTACGTACCTGTCACCTGCCGTGGCACTATGGTCTGCACGAGGACGGCTCACCTAGAAAAAAAAGAAAATATAGCTACAGCAGTCACATGAAGGAAGAAGTCTTAACTCATGTCGCATCATATTTTATATTCTAAGTAACTATCATTTTCTTTCCACCACACGAAACAAAATTATTTCTGTCTTCAGGATTGTTTACTGTACTTCCCCTAAGTGATTGCAACATGTCCTCCGCCTTTGTTTTAATAGTATTCACGATTACATAAGTTTTCGATTCCCCAGACATGACTCACACACATGTCTGATTCACACTCATTGTTCCTTTACAAAACTTGCTGGACCTTATACTTACTGATTTTCTCCCGGTCACGACAAACACCGGTCCACAGTTTGCTCACCCACCACTCGTCCTCGGAGGAACCCCGCATACTCTCGCTCGCCAAATGTTACAGCGTGGCCTCAGGAAGCAATTTCATTCTTCACACCGTTTTCCTCTGTTGTGAGCGCGAGATTGCTGGAAACACGATCGAGTGGCGCCGCAACGCAACCACAGGCGGGCCGTTCACGCCGGGTCGCGCTTCATTAATTGGAAGTTTGTGGCGGAAATTCTTTTGTTTCCGTTAGCATTTTGTGCCTTATTCTTCCTCCTCTTTCGTACTTTTACTGATCGCACATAACTACTGACAAACACACACACACACACACACACACACACACACACACACACACACACACACACACACACACACACACACACACACACTCTCTCTCTCTCTCTCTCTCTCTCTCTCTCTCTCTCTCTCTCTCTCTCTCTCTCTCTCTCTCTCTCTCTCTCTCTCTCTCTCTCTCTCTCTCTCTCTCTCTCTCTCTCTCTCTCTCTCTCTCTCTGTGTGTGTGTGTGTGTGTGTGTGTGTGTGTGTGTGTCATTTTAGATGTTGACATCAAATAGTTATGCAATGTTGTTATGTAATATAAGACGTCATGGTTTTCATTCTTTATTTTCCTTCTTTGCAGGTGAGCTTCATACCAAAGACGCATCGTTGAGTCACGTGAGTAGACATCATCTATTTGAGAGGAGTAGTTGTGTGACGTCAGCAGAAGGACTTAAAGGCCACACGTGCTTCAATGATGATGAGAGATGCACTTATAGAATTAATGGGAGACGATAGGATACTGTAGTGCATATAGTCTCTATTAAATTGCATCATGGCTTTGAACAGTATCATAATTAAGAGATTATGTAAGCATTCTTGAAAGGGATGTCTTAAGTTCAAGATCGAGTATTGCACATACTTGAAGGTAAATGAACGAAAGAGAAAAAAATACATACGAGCATATATTCAGCTGTGGAGCAAAAAATTATGTTTAATTGCACATCGTATTAATCTTAAATTTCTGGACAATGAGATACCGTTAGAGACATCGGCGTGGTGCTGGTCCATGTGTGGGGCGTGGGGGACAGGGCGGAAAAGACTGAACGTGGAGGAAGAGAGCGACAGGGGGGAGCTCGCTGCTGACAGGAAGGAAGCAACACTCAGCGCGGCCTTGGCGGCAGGTGGCGGGACGCACCTTGTCTTGCTGCGGCGGCGGAGAAAGCACCAGCTTACGGAGGAAAATGCCATTATGGTGAAAAGACCATTACTCCTGGAATGTTCCTTTTCTCATTGTATGACTTTCTATTAACACATATTTTAGCTAGATGTGTGTGTTTGACGTCAAATTTACATCATGTTTAAGAATCTACTCATTATTGATACTCGTATGTAGAAAACACGTTACACTGGAATGACTGAATCTTGAGAAATGTTTGGAAATAATGCTTTATATTTAGGATATAGGCAACAGAAGACACACAACTATATTATGTTATGGATCCCACCCACATGGACCCACACTAAGTGAAAGAGGGCTGCGCGCATCTCTCTCTCTCTCTCTCTCTCTCTCTCTCTCTCTCTCTCTCTCTCTCTCTCTCTCTCTCTCTCTCTCTCTCTCTCTCTCTCTCTCTCTCTCCAGTCAGTCCTCACTGGTCTAGGCACAAACTCTTCGCTATCACGCCCTGGTCACTTTCAACCCTAATGGACTTCGACTCCTCTGCGCCCAATTAAGCTGCTCCTTCCCTCCCTGTAGTTGGTTGCCCTCGCGGCGCATTCCTCTTAATCTAGATGTTAGGCTTTCACCCTGGGCGACCTCTTAAGAGCTTGAGTAGCCCACATAATTACAGGTTCGCTGCTGATTGTAATAACTTAAAATTTTCCTTGCTAACTGTAATAAGACTTAAGTGCGCTAACTCAGTAATTAAAACCACGTTTGCATTGCTCTAAGGCTGTCATTATTTCTTCCACAATAGTGTATTCATCACGTCTTGAGCCTTGATTTATAGTAAGCTGAACAGATTATATGTCTTTTTACCGTGAACTTCACTGAATTATGGCCGCCTGGATCACGCAAAAACTGTTCATGAATGTAACTGTAGGCATGCTTTACTGTGGGGCATTCCCGCCCTTATGGTTATGTTCCTGCTCATCAGAAAGGAAAGTTTTCTGCCTGAAGGGAACGGAGACTTTGAGGGTTATGGCACGAGGAAATAACACAGCCGCCCTGCACCACATCCGCTGTGCCCGCCCCCACCTCCCGCTGGCAGCGTCCGTGTGGCCCAGTTTCCACCTGAAACACTTTTCCTTGATATTTTCTTGCATTGTTTACGTTGCGTTCTGTTTACCCTGTAAGGGGAGAGCGTATCAGTTGCTATTGACCTCCTTTTTTCGGATAATATATTTTTAAACAGATAACAGCTCGAATAATGGCAAGTAAGCTCTTATTATGAGACGAAATGGCCCAATTCCTGTCTTTTCCAATTGTCTTGAGCTAAGCATGTAATGATGCATGGTCCTCAAATATGTGTATTTTTCACATAAACTGTACAGCGCCTTTCCTGCTTCGTTTATTTACTCAACACTTGCCCCCAAAAGTGTTCCGCCAGTGTTGCCCATGACGGGGTCCTCAGCGCCCCCCGCTCGACCCCGGGTTGCCTCACTCTCCTGACCCTTAACCCAAATGTGAGGTGAAATGTAGGTAATGCCTCCTAAGGCCGAGGGGAGAAGGAGGAGCGGGTGTGGGTGTGGGAGAGGGGAGGGTGCTGGTGAGAGCGACTGAGTAGCAAAGGTGAAAGGAGGGGAGGTGGGTGAGGAAGGCGAGGTAGGGCGTGAAGTGAGAAAGGAAACGTTATTATGTATTGTTGAAAGGCGTGAGAAAGAAGCATCTTCTTCATCTTCCTTCTTCTGTGTTCTTCCCAACTCTGCGTAGCTTTGCTGTGAACAGGAAGGCGAGAATGAATCTGGACCTCATCCATTCGTTCATACCGATGCATCATCCACTTAACGACTAATTCAATTTAGTTTATCAGTCATCACGATTTCAGCTCTCTCTCTCTCTCTCTCTCTCTCTCTCTCTCTCTCTCTCTCTCTCTCTCTCTCTCTCTCTCTCTCTCTCTCTCTCTCTCTCTCTCTCTCTCTCTCTCTCTCTCTCTCTCTCTCTCTCTCTCTCTCTCTCTTACTTCATTCACTATATTTGACAAGCCTTATCTCACTGTTTATCTCACTCAGTCTTCCTCTCCTCCAAGGTCCCTTTCCGCTCGCCTTTCACCGCTACCCGTAATCTCATCTGCTACTACTACACAGGTATTGCTCTCCAGATACGTGTTGTAATGTGCTGGAATCTCATCTATTCCTTGTACTCTGCACTCACCTCAGGAAAACCTTGAGTGATTTTTGCCGCATGTCTGTTGGAAAGTTCGCGTGTTGCCTTTTATGGTCACTGTTCATCTACCCTGCAATACTCGTGGGTACTTCGCTCCTCACCCCCTTTTTATTTACGTCTTGTTTACGACCCTTTGCTTATTTCGGCAAAATTGATACTGACATTGCCTTTTAAGAGAGCATTTGTATTCAGATGGTCTCGTGCCGGCTTGTAGCTCCGTGTCCATTTCTCAAGGGCGTTGCGTCATGGCTGGAAGCTAATAACGAGGCAGGTGCGTCAGGTAGCGAAGGTGAATGGTGAACGTAGGGGCTCCTTTCCCTCCAAGATTGAGGTTGGTGAGGAGTAGTCATAGTGATGATGATGGTGATGATGGTGACGAGTGATGAGAGAGAGAGAGAGAGAGAGAGAGAGAGAGAGAGAGAGAGAGAGAGAGAGAGAGAGAGAGAGAGAGAGAGAGAGAGAGAGAGAGAGAGAGAGAGAGAGAGAGAGAGAGAGAGAGAGAGAGAGAGAGAGAGAGAGAGAGAGAGAGAAATTTGTTTCCTTTTATGGTGATGTTCTTTAGAGTTTTCTTGCCATGTCCTCCCTGATCTTCCTTTGTCGTGTGGAGTCTAAGTCGTACTTTAACTGAGGCTGAACTTGGTATTAGCAAGGCTGAACATCGGGCATTGTTCACTCCTGCCTCATCTCAGGTGGCAGCGTGAAGCCCTCGCACCTGTGGTTGAGCTGAGCGGATGTTTGTTCAAATGTGGGACCAGCTGCTTCTGCTGTAGGGCATAAAGAGGAAATGTGTAACCAGTATGAAGTGTGAGAGAAAACCAGTGTTTGTATCTGCATGACTTCACTATAAGAATCTCTACTAACATTTGACAGGAAAAATAATGTGACAAGAGTAATGTTTCGTTTTTCAATACGTAATGTGTCTTTTCACTACGTTTCGCTGAATTACAAATCCCATTCATCTCAGCCTCTCCAGTGACTGATTGACATTTGTAACGGGACTGAGTGCACCTACCAATAAGTGAGCCATGTGGCGCGGCGCTGAAAAAGAAGCAGCAGGAGGAACAACCGAGACAGGACGTGGCGCTCTGTAATTTATCCTCTCCTGCCATTGGCGACGGGAGGAAATGTCTGGTCCCGGGGCGTGTTTGGTTCCGGTGCCCCGTGCGGTGGTGTCGGCCTCGGTGCAGGACCCGAATTGTTGTGTAGTGGCGGTGCACGTGAATGAATTAACCTTCTCTCTCGTTCCCACTCGCTCTCTCTCCCACATAGTCGGTCTTCAGGTGAAGGACGGAGTGGGTAGAAGATGGGCCGGTCTCTCTCTCTCTCTCTCTCTCTCTCTCTCTCTCTCTCTCTCTCTCTCTCTCTCTCTCTCTCTCTCTCTCTCTCTCTCTCTCTCTCTCTCTCTCTCTCTCTCTCTCTCTCTCTCTCTCTGTGTGTGTGTGTGTGTGTGTGTGGCATTCTCGTTTTCTGCGGACCAACAGCTCGCCACACACCTGTATACTGTTGTCTTCACACACCACCCCTGCGCGTTTAGTAGTCATTGTCTTCACTTGGTTTAGTTATTTCTGGCCGTCAACTCTCATGCGGATATTTGACATTTACTTACTTTTTTTTTCTCTATTCCTTGTTGGGGGGAAGCTGCGACCTTAACTCATTCTGGTTCTTCTGCTGACACTGTGGCCGCATTACCCGTGCTTGGCGTGTGTGTGTGTGTGTGTGTGTGTGTGTGTGTGTGTGTGTGTGTGTGTGTGTGTGTGGCGAGATCGCGAGAGGTCTGGAAGGAATGAAGGGGACGCCGATAGCCAGCCAAGCCAGACTGAACAAAGACCATGCCATACTTTCTTGTTACCTCCACCTCATTCCACCACCACCACCACCACCACTCGCCACTCTCGCCTCTCTCATCCCTCTCACGCTTCCCATTCCTCTTCACATTTAACTCTTCTTCTTCCTATTCTCGCACTTTCACTTCATCATGGCAGTTTTAAATCATTCCCTTCTTTAGATGAGTTCGTGTTGAAATCCCTTCAAGTTTCATAGTCCCTTTAGCCCCACCCCTTGTGACCCCCTTATGACCTGGAGATGACCTCAGGCGACCCGGGCCCAGTCACATCTTGGTGGTGGTGATGTTAGTGGTGGTGGTTCGTACGTATATATAAACCAGGGCCTGCCACGCCTCCCGAAGAGCAGGCCACGGATTTGCATGGTCGTGAGGGAAGACTTTGTTCTTTACGGTTCTTTGTTGTGGTAATGATGGAGGACTCTTGCTCCGTCTCGATTCTTCCGTATACTTCTCCCTCCTCCTCCTCCTCCTCCTCCTCCTCCTCCTCCTCCTCCTCCTCCTTGATTTCTTTCGCATGGAGCTTTTTTTATCAGCCCTGCTCAGAGTATCTCATTAAAACCAGTCTTCTGTAGTTTTTGGCTGGATGTGGTTCATTTGTGCGTTTAATTCATTCGCATCTTACCAAGTTTCATTTCCTCACTCCTCAACCCCCCACCCTCTCTCTCTCTCTCTCTCTCTCTCTCTCTCTCTCTCTCTCTCTCTCTCTCTCTCTCTCTCTCTCTCTCTCTCTCTCTCTCTCTCTCTCTCTCTCTCTCTCTCTCTCTCTCTGAAAAAATAAGGCAAAAGAAAGAAGAGAGGAGGGAGAGAAACGGGTGAAGGTGAGAGGTTATGAGAAGAGGGTGGAGTGGGCGAGCGAGCGAGCCAGCAGTGGAGTGTGTTTTATATACGGAGGTACAGGTGTGGAGTGGAGGGAGAAGGAGGGCCATATCCCGAGTGGAGAGAAGAGTGGACTACTTGAAGAGTTTGCTGCGGGTAAGAAGAGAGTGGAAGAAAAAAAGAAAAAAAAAGAAAGGTTTGACTAAAGTGGTGAGGTGAGTGTAAGTGTGCGGAACAGGAAGAGTGACCTGGTGGAGAGAGAGAGAGAGAGAGAGAGAGAGAGAGAGAGAGAGAGAGAGAGAGAGAGAGAGAGAGAGAGAGAGAGAGGTGACGGATTGAAGGAGAGGGAAGCGTGAATGACTTGGATAACGGGAATGAGGTGAGCGTTGCGATGTGAAGGAATGAATGAGTGGCCAGAGAAGACGACTCCGTTGATGACGAGTGTGTGGACATGAGTCGTAAATAATGTTTGTCGTGATGATGGTTGCTGTTTCGCTGTCGTTGTTAGCGAGGTGATGGGGATGGTAATGGTGGTGATGGTGGTGATGGTGGTGGAAGCCAGATTTATTTCAACGCGCCACGACCAGTATTATGACACTCAACCCTCACCACCCACACATATAACCTTCACCCTTCCTCCTCCTCCTCCTCCTCCTCCTCCTCCTCCTCCTCCTCCTCCTCTTCCTCCTCCTCCTCCTCCTCCTCTTCCTCTTCCTCCTTTCTTCACCTTGCTGCTTATCGTCCTTACCTCCACCCAGTATTCTCTTCCATTCCACTCCACCTCCTACTTCTTCCACTGCTTTCCCACATGACCTGCTCCACACCTGCTCGCCGTGCCGCAGTGCTGGTGGTGGTGCTGGTGGTGTTCCGGAAAGCCTGCCAACACTCCCGCAACACCGGTCTTGCCACTACAGATGCCGTTCGTCCGGTGCACCGATAGAGCTGTCGATAGTACAATTACCCTCCATTTCTTAGACTCTGGAACCTCCGTTAAAAGCCAGACAGATGTATCTCGCTCCATTTCCAGGAATCTTTAGGATTTTAACTGGCGGGAAATGTTATTGTGGTCATTTATCAGGTGAAAGATTTGGTTATCCTCTATCCAGTTGTAGGTTGGATTGGTGTGGAAAGACTGGCAAGGATACAATGTTTAGTGATGAGAACTGGATTTTTCCCACTGACCTTTCTTGTCTGAGGTTTTAACTGGCGGGAAAAAACAAGTTATTATAGTCGTTTAACACATGTAAGATTTGGTTATCGTCTCTCCATCTGTAGGTAAGGAAAGGCAGGCAAGAGTAATGGCTGGCTTTGGATGGGAACATAATTTCCCACTGTTCCTTTCTATTTAGGGTTTTAACGAGTGGCAAAAGTTATTGTAGTCCTTGAACAGGTGAAAAAATTAGGTTACCGTCTCTCCATATGTGAGGAAAGGCAGAGAAGAATACAATGGCCAACTCGGGATGAGAACAGGTCCTGTACCAATGGCCTCTCCCTTATCACTGCTCGCATCTCCACCTCCCTCCCTCCACTCCCCTCTACTTCGCTCCCTCCAGCACACTCTTACATATACTTGATCATCGCGTCCTTGTATCAATCAGAAATCGAGACACATAATGCCTTGTCGTGAGATTGATTCATGAAAATGGCTTCTAGTGCAACAAGTGTTCGTCTGATTCCGGGTTCTGATGGATTGTTTATCTTCGTGACGTGGATTCCTGCCCGGCTCTCTCGATCAATGCTTACGGAGGTCACTTCACTGGGTGGGTGATGCAGCAGCTTTTGCATGACAGGGCCGCTCTGAATAGGCGAACGGATGATAAATTGTCTTACCATATTCGTATTAATTTACAACAGAAATAGTGTTTTGTTTGCTCGCTTCTGTAAGGCTAAGGGTGTGTGTGTGTGTGTGTGTGTGTGTGTGGGTGTGTGTGTGTGTGTGTGTGTGTGGGTGTGTGTGTGATTGAAAGAAAGGCTGAGTACTACTTTGAGGTTACGAGTATTTGGTCTTCCTTCGGGGTTCATGGCTCAAGGAGACTCGATAAGGTTACTTGCAGGCAGATCCGGTTCTTGAAGGCTCTATACAAAGAAAAATATAAAACAGACAACGTGATTCCTAAATAAATAAACAAGTCGGTAAATATGTTTATAAATACAGCCAACTAAACAATACACTTTTTTTTGTCAACTTACTCCTAACATAACAAATTAAACAACACCGCACACGTAACTCTGATTGAGTTACGGCATTCCCTAAGCGACACAGCTGTGTTTGTTAGACAGGTGAGGCTCATACTAACCACCACCACCTCTACCAACACTACCTCCACCTCCCTGCAGCACCCTGGAGCACCCAACTTGCCCTCTCTTCACCGCCCCGCCGCGCACCGCCATCCCGCCAAACTACCTGGACGGTGGTGAGTCATGCTGGCCAAAGTGGTAACCAGTTGAAATATTTAAGAATCCTCGATTGCACACGCGGCTGATTTTTGCGCTGGAAGACTTGGCTGTTTGGTTTGTTTTGAGAAAAAATGGTGCTCTTTTTCTGTGTGAGAAGCTAGACAGTTGTAGCGGTCAGACAGCAAGAGGAGGAACACTCGCTCACTTGCTCGTATATAGTATGCTTTTTGCCTCCCTCGCCCTGCACCGTTCAACCTGTGGGCAGATTCCAGCGTGGTCAGATAAAGGTGGCCAGACAGCAGCAACGGACCACCACCTTCGCCACCTCCTCCTCCTCCTCCTCCTCCTCCTCCTCTTATACTTGTCTCAAGGCGGAGCTAGTCCCGGCCGAGCTGTGGTGTCGGTTCAGAGGTAACAGTACTGCGCCCCCTAACTCTCGCTCCAAACCCGTAACCCGCACCTCACCTCTCCCAGCCCGCCCTACTCTCCCAAACACCCACCTGGGGCCGTGCCAGTCCAACGCCTGCTTCATTTTCCTCATACATTATCTCTCTTCTCTCTCTCTCTCTCTCTCTCTCTCTCTCTCTCTCTCTCTCTCTCTCTCTCTCTCTCTCTCTCTCTCTCTCTCTCTCTCTCATACAGTAATCTCTCCAATAACCACCTCATTTCTACAACGTTATTAACTACAGCCCAATACAGACTCCCGTATCATGAGACACAACCATATTACTCATTTATCCAGAAAGTACCACCACCACCATCACCACCACTGCCACCACCACCAATAAAACTTCGAATAAGGCACGAAATTTCTCTCCCATAACAACACCAGGCAACTGTTACGAACATAGGTGAGAACAGACACTCAACACCCTAGTTCCGGGAAGGGGGTCGTGGCGGCAGGGCAGGGGAGGGAAGGAAGTACAGGGTCGATTTCTGAAAACCAGACAACTTAAGGTTAGTCTCCCCTTTCCTCTACCTCACGCCCGCCCGCCCTTGCCTTCCCACACCCGAGCTGTTCATGCTCCCCTCCCTTCTCACTCCCGCACCGCCCTTTACTCACGGAACCGGCCGCCTTCACTCCATCTGTCCCAGCCATCCGGAAGACAAGGCCTGGGAGAAGCGCCAGAGGAGAATGTGGTCTGACTGGAATTTCATATACTCGTGTTTCTCAAGCCATTCTTCACCTACGTAGGTAGATGTTCACGCACTTCCTTCTACCAGTCTATCGCTTCCCCCAAAATCGTCTTACTGAATCAGACTTTCATCTACTTTTCTATTAATCCCATTTCCCCGAGCTCTTGGCGTGACGGGCTTGTATGTGTGACGAGGCGTGGCGGAGGTGGAGATGTGACGCTTTCAGTTCACCACGCCTGGGTTAAGAACACGTGGCACACCTGGCCTGGCGAGGAGAAATGAAAGGGGAGGACCAGTGGAGTGGGTTAACTAACTGGCTTATCGTGTTTCGTATCAGTGTCAGCAGTTTTAGTTTCGTTGTGCGTGCCTGCCGGAAAAGTACTACCGCATTTTAAGAGGGTTAGCCAAGATTTAACTACATACTTTATAATGTACCTTGTAAAATTGGGTGATCAATAAATGTTTTAGATGTCTCAAATGAACGAGAACGTTGAGTTTAATTCATCTCTCTCTCTCTCTCTCTCTCTCTCTCTCTCTCTCTCTCTCTCTCTCTCTCTCTCTCTCTCTCTCCTCTCTCTCTCTCTCTCTCTCTCTCTCTCTCTCTCTCTCTCTCTCTCTCTCTCTCCTGAGCCAAATATCTGAACGAAATGGCATGAATGAAGACACTGGAAATTCACCGACAGGAAAGAAATACAGCGAATTAATCCCCTCATATAGTACCTGATTCCATACCTTTATACTTGGTGAGCGAACAACAGTGTGTAATAACATATAGAGTTGCAGGAGTCTGTCACTTTCACCATTCCCGCTGCTCCCTCTGTAGCTGACAGGGTATGCACTTAGAGGCGTGATTACTTGGGAATGGGAAGATTCACACGTGCATTGTCCACCAGCCACACAATAAGCAAGTGAGGAAGCAAGATACATGCACGTAATTCGAAAGCATAATGAATGTTTCTTGTGAGACAGACTTCCTTTTTCTTCCAAGTTACCTAGTTTTTCGCCTTAAGTAATTAGGATTGCTGGGACGTGTACCTAAATCTCATGTTATACTTTCTTCGTGTTACTGACGGTATGTTTCTGGCCACCTTGAGCGATATTTAGGGAAAAGATCGATGGATTTAAATGTCGACTGGAGATGAGGGCAGGTCTAAAGTAAGAAGTACGACTGCATAGGAGAATACTGAGAGAGTAAGAGAGAGAGAGAGAGAGAGAGACCCATATTATTAAACATTCCCGAAGAACATTTTCTCATAGCACTTATTCAGAAGGTCGTAGGGGTGAATGTTCTCGTTGATTATAAATGGAGAGGAAAGGATTACTCGATAGTGTAATTTGGTTTGAAGAGGAGTAGAAGATAGAGCCTTGTGGCGAAGACTTATAGTGACAATCAGTGACCTGTAAGAACATGGGAAATGCTGCAGAAGAAGTGACGGGCGTACTGCGTCCTTTGAAAAAAAAAAAATGTGCCACGTCCTTGCAGGATTCGATTAGCCCCGTGACCTCTTGGTTATTGCTATTTTTCCCCAGTGTTCCAGTCCTCTGTCTCACACCTCTTCCTGTCATCCTCTCTCGTTTACACTATTGTTCCTAACCTTCAGGTCAGGTTTCCTTCGTTTCCACGTTTTGATTCCTTGATTCCTTCCCACTGCCTGCAGGTATTGCCACGGTTAAAAGTTTGTTAACGTGCCGCACTTTTCCACTATCTTGAACGTTTTCATTTAATCTCAAGTCCTGACAACTTATTGATTCTAAGGACAAAAAGATTACTTTAAGATTGAAAGAAAACGCAAAACAGAAATGAGTGTGCCAGGTTACTCGATTTCTCCCCACGACTGTACATGTTTACTTATATATACTTGATTTTGTAGTACATACATTATCTTTTCCATTTACGCCAGTTCTGATGTTCCTAGCCGTATTCATGAAAACAACATAATCCTTATCTCTTGTCCAGTTCTTTTTTGTAACATCATCACTGGCATCACTACTCGCTACACGCAGGTTATATATGTCAACATCACCATTATGAAATTGAAAATTCTGCTGGGGTTCCATTGAAAGAGACTACGTGAGCTCACACACGCTACGTATAAGCCAAACTCTTTGCATTCCATACGTTGCTGGCCTTCTCCATTTCTGAATGTCATCCACTAGCCTGTCCACGTCCCCTCCCCGGGTCGCACTACCCACCCGCCCTCTACTGACTTAATGTGTGGGATAGGTAGATCGTGTGCATGGGTGACCGGAGGGACAGGTGGTCTGGTACGGTATCCTCTCACAATTCTGCAGCTCCATTAAAACCCTGAGAGGCATTTGGCCTTCTGCCTGATATCCCTAAATGGCCTCGTAACTTGTTTTCTAATACTCATTTATGGCATTGTGCTGTGGGGCCTCGAGGGCAGCCGTGAAGCCTCGTTTCTCTCCCATTTCTTGATTTGAATTTGGTAGCTTACTCATATTTTCGATCCGTTACTCAAAAGACACTTCATAATAATTACTAGACATCACTTCTTACCTTTATCTCTAACTTCTGGTTTCTTTTTTTTCTTTCTCGTTATTCCAAGTCAGAATTTTACCATTATGCACGGTAAAACGTTACGGAGCAGGGAGATATGTCTTTCTTTACCTATAACAGCATCGAATACTGTTCTTTACCCTTAAAGTGGCCTTCAGTATTCAATCCCTGCATCAACGACCATTATGATTCTGGTCCCTGACAGACATTCCCACCCTCAAGGCACACAGTCAAAGAAGATCACGTTTGCCAGAAATTCCATGATCATGTAACTCGTTTTTTTATAGTAAATTCGTAAAAAAAATAGATGTTACTTTAAAAGAAGATGATGAATAAAAATTATATCAATGGCACAGTGACAATGAGCAATTTAGTCAAATCGACCTTGAGGCTTTTATAACACATCACTAATATTTTTTTTTCATGTAATTGTTCCTGCCTACCAGTGGATGCTTAGCATTCACGTCGCTTATCGATACAACATAACCTTGAATTACGTCGACCTGCCAACGTTCAGCGCAGTATCCGGTTATTGTTGGCTTACACAAAATAAGCAAGTGAACCCTAAGGTAGATCAGCGCCTCGAGGTGTGAGGTCAATTACTTCACATGCTCGGTACACTGGAATGCTAAGCTGGGGCGAGAACTTTGGTAACACCACATTTATATATATATATATATATATATATATATATATATATATATATATATATATATATATATATATATATATATATATATATATATATATATATATATATATATATATATATCTTTTTTTTTTATTATTACATTGACATCATATGTATGCATATAATTATTGCAGCAAACAGCTGCAATAACATTATTGTTTACTTCAGTAAATCCTTACATCTCTCATGTATCATGCATGTGATAATCTGTCGTGTTATTTCCTTGATCATATATATGTATGTTTTGTGAATAACAGTGAATCATTTCTTTCCAGGTGGCGGCGGCAGCGTGAGCGTGGCTACCTGCGAGCACCGCTTCTCCTCCTCGGGCGGCGCGCCCCCTCCCTACTCCAGGCTTCCCCCAGACGGACATGAGTTCCCCAGCAACTACGCCGAGGGTCTACCAGATAAAATGTCTCGCTACGCCCGCTACTCCCGCCTAGCCATGGAGCTAGACAGTCCCGGCAGTCCCCCTCCCTCCGCCACCACGCCACGCACCCGCTCAGCTCCGGGCACTCCCCTCGGCCCACCCCCACCCATACCTCGTTCTTCCCCCACAGCCAGTAAGACCTACAGCAGTGACAGGACCTTAGATTCAGGCAACAACAAGTGGACGGGAAATGAAGAACGCAAGTCAAGGGAACAAACTCCCACACGAAGCCGTTGGCGCAGACAGGACGAACGCAGCGAGAAGAGTGTCCGAGATAAGATCGCCATGTTCTCTACAGACGGCCCTGACCAGCCCCACCCTAAAACCAGGAAGCTGGATAAGCAGGAGAGTGAAGAGGGAACGATGAAGCGCTCCTTCACTGAGGACGACGTTCGGCTTGATAACTCTGCTAGCTCCAACTCCAAATCTGGCCGCGAGCCCCACAGCAGCTCTCGGTCCCTAAGCAAGACCTCTGTGTTTAGCTCCATGATCAATGTTAGTACTTCTGAGCCTAAAGATAACACCAAGCACATGTCAACAGCATCCAGTGAGGTGGATATCAGACAAGACACACCACCAACTCCACGGAGCCACGGCATGCGAGAGGAAAAGAGGGATGATGAGTCTAGTTCAAGCGGTCTCCACTCACGCTCACAGTCTCTGATTGACATAGGTAGAACATCTCTTACAAAGCGTCACAGTGTTGGTGCCTACGACCGACCTTCCGTATACCAGTACGGAATTGAAAAGCCAGAGGAGCGAGAGCGCCGCACGTCACTCACGAATCTGATAGAACAGAGAAGGAAAAGCTTCGGCTCAAAACTTCTTGGACTGGTGATTCCTGAGAGTCGTGGAAGCGAGGGGAGTGACAAGGCCTCCATCGACCTGCCTCGTATCTCCAGTGTACCGCCAACAACAGCCTCCAAAACCATGTCCCTCCCACGTGAAGGTCAGCGTTCTCCCAGGCTCTACAAGGCAGATTCTATTTCCAGCATCGATTCTTGTGAGTCTAACACCAGTAGACACAGCTCCCTCAATGCTCCGCCATGGAAGAGCCATGGCACCAGCACTTTACCCAAATATTCACCTGCATTTAAGCGAAAGAATATGAGTGTATTTAGTAAGTCAGATAACCTCCCCCCACTTAGTGGTCGCTCTCACAGCGCATGCAGCACCTCACCTACTAGTGACTTGTCACAGCCGTCTCCTACCCCTCCATGTCACTCTCCTCCCAAGAGCTTAGAGACCATTTCTCCACCCAGTTCAGAGCACACTTATGACATGAACGATGGCAGATATAACAGTGATAGGCACAGTTACAGTAAGCTGCCTCTCTCCCAGAAAAATTCATACGAGTCTCGCCATAACAGAGCCGAAGACAGTGACAATGACTCTGCAGTCAGCTCTACACAATCCAGCTACTCTCAGGGCATGTCACCCCCATCCTCCCCGATGCCTGAACAGGACGAGCTTGAGGACCGTCGTGGCAGAGGTTACAGGTCACGGTTATCTCAACAAAATTCATTGGATGACCAGGATGCCGCTAGAAGAGTTCTGAAGCGTGGAAGCATTGAGGCAGAAAACAGAAGGAATGTGATCAATTCTGCGAGATGCAGCTCAGGAAGAAACAGTGACGAACACCAGACTCCGGAAATAATCCGCAAATACTCCAGTTCCTCGGACAGAGGGGAAGATTCAGATCGGTTTCCTAATCGGCTAGACTCTGAGCTACGGGAGGGACCCAAGGTGACTGGCTTGCGGCGCCAAGCGTCTACTTCATCAACTTCATCCACAGCCTCATCTCGACGATCTTCTCATGATTCATCCAGACGGAACTCGAAAGACTCTGTCATCCACGTCACCAAGTATGACGAAGCGAAGGTGTCTGCGGAGCCTGTTTATTTTGACCAGGAGGGAGAAATGTACAAGGAATCGCAGTTAAAAGTTGCTTATGTAAATGAAATCACTGATGATTTTGAGCAACTTAACGAATGCAACAACAAGGATGTAATCGCTGAAGTCCAACTCTCATCACCACCCTCGCGGCGGACTACGGAGGCTTCGGATTCCTCTGACACAAGCCAAGGTGTGCCATCCAATCCCAGGAGGGGAAATCGTTGGGCTGAACTGGAGATGAAATATGGATCAACCAACTCCACTTCAGATATAGAATCAAAAATTCAACGAATGAGGAGGGCCTCCGATTCAAGCTCCCCTGACCACACCAAGAAAAATTCAGGTGGATTCCGCGCCTTGGCAGAGAAGTGGCAACAGCGTGCTGAAGAAGACACGGCAGCGCCTCCCCAACCAAACCTGGCTCGCAGGGAAAGCAATGGTCGACTTGAGGCCTCTGTTCGGTCTTCACGCCAGTATGAGGAACGATCGGCAACGACATCTACTCAGGAGAAGCCGACGCGTCCCTCCAGACTGTACGATAACCAGTCTGACGTGGATGGGGCTCAACCAGCTCAGTCAGATCTCCATAGCGAATCTACCCAGTCTTCGTCCAACAGCCTCAGTAGCAGTGGTGACACTCGCGCCGAGAATCTTGATATTCCTCGGGCAGAAGTTCCTGATCGCAAGCTCTCGATGCCAGAATATGGCAATGGTGGCGTCAAAATGCGCGACCGACGTGAAGGGGGCACTGGGGGCGCGCCATCCCGACCTACTAGTCTCATTGAGGGTGGTGATGGGGGCGTGATGGACTCTAATTACCTCACCGGATGTTCCCAGCTTAGTCCAACTGCCTCCACGGACTCCCGCGACGATCTCTTCACTCCTGAAACCTCTCTTTCACGGACCTCAAGCAAGGAGGTCCTGGATGCCTTCTCGCGTCCTCGTGCCAACATCGGCATCTCATTCCCTCGTGTGGGAGCCTCCACCACTCCTAAAATTGACGACATCATGAGAGCTTTTGAACGCCATGACATGAGGAAGCGCGGAGGAATAGGAGCAGGATCGTCACATCCCCGCATGTCGTCTCTGGATTCAACGAACAGCGATGAGGGTTTGATTGGGGCGCATTATGGCTCCGTGACATCCCTGGCCTCAGGACAGCGCGACCAGTACGGCTCTATCACCTCTCTCGCCTCCTCCACATCCCTTATATCTCCACAGGTGAGTAGTGGCTTCCTTCTTAGAGAGAGAGAGAGAGAGAGAGAGAGAGAGAGAGAGAGAGAGAGAGAGAGAGAGAGAGAGAGAGAGAAATAAGATTTTAGTTTCACCATAATAGTGTACACACCTAAGTATGCATCCCGAGCACGCCAGCGGGGCAACACTGAAACGTGTAGGGCTGCACAGTTTCTTTTTTTTTTTTTTTTTTTTTATTATCAGATAATGTTACAGAGACGAAATTTCTCCATATCCCAACTAGTGGAACATTCTTATTAAACTCATAAAAGAAAAATGGTTTTCATATTTTTTGTTTCCACTTCATGGATCCCATATCCTTCTCTCTCTCTCTCTCTCTCTCTCTCTCTCTCTCTCTCTCTCTCTCTCTCTCTCTCTCTCTCTTGACAATAATTCTCGCTTTGCTTCTTTCGTTCTTCCCAGGCTGTCGGACAATCGTACAAGTTCTTTATGTAAGTCTCTCACACCTTGTTAGTCACGCATCGCCAGCAGCGTCCCACTCCAGCACGTTCACAATCCCTCCCTTTTCTATATCACTAGAAAGTCAAATGGAATGTTCGAACGGAAGGAGTAATAACAATAGTGGAGATATTGAACTGGTCGCAGAAAACTTTTTTTCCCTTTTGAAATTTACTTAGAGCGCATTTTTCCTCGTGATTGTCAGATGTACTAGGATCCTGCCAATACCAAACACACTGATTGGAGTTATGAAGTAGCAACAATAACGTCCTCGGCAAAGACAGCAGGTGAGCAAACCACCTGACAGTGAATCTCCCGCTGCTCGTCTCTCAGGTTACATCTGCTAACCACGTGTTCCTGAACCTCAGAAACTTTTTATTTGCCTTTTCCTTCCTTATTATACTCTCTGAAATACATATATTCATAAGACATCAATGCAGTTAGCAGTGGATATGCGTGAAGTGATGACATTTAGAAATGGATAGATAGATAAATAGATAAATATATATGCTGAAAGAAAATTAATATATAGATACACATGAATGTTTTGGGACCTGTTTGATTACACTAAATATCAATGAATATTGAGGATATAGATATTATTTGTATTTAAATTTTTTTTTATTTTATACTATATATATATATTTTTTTTATTTATATTATTTATTTATTTATTCTATTTTATTTATTTATTTTATTTATTTTTTTTTTTTTTTTTGTAGGACTGTTTATAAAAACCTTACCTTGTTGCGGCTTACGTGAGGATCTGAGTGTCATAACAGTTGTTTCTTGAGCGGCGGATCACACATCTTGGAATGTGAAGACTGAGTTTAGAGACTTCGATTCCTTTGCTTCTTTCCCAACCTTTTGCCCCTTGTTATCTTAAGTGGAAATTATGCTACGTGGTTTATTTGCTTAATGTCATTCATTTAGGTCCTAATCTTCTAAGGTGGTTCTGTAATTTTATATAGATAAGTATTTGCAAACGAATCATAATACTTTTGTAATTCCTTTATTTTCACGCTCTTTCCTCTTTCTTAGTCTTTTTTTTTTTTTTTTGGGGGGGGGTGAAGTGAAAGTAAGGGAACGCATTATTATCATCATCGTCGTCGTCGCCGTCATCCTCTCAGCAGCATGTTTCCGAGATTACCCGTTCCAGGAACTCACCCCTTATGGATAGGAAACAGATTAGTGTGAATCAGGCAATGGAATTC
This sequence comes from Scylla paramamosain, assembly GCF_035594125.1. NCBI lineage: Eukaryota > Metazoa > Arthropoda > Malacostraca > Decapoda > Portunidae > Scylla > Scylla paramamosain. Next base: position 13,387,542 of record NC_087167.1, on the reverse strand, counting down.
CTTTAAAATGGTGTAGTCATGAAGCGACCTTCGTCAAGGTCGGCCGCTCCCAGCTGGCTGTGTGCTTTTTGTGTGAAACATTTTTTCTCTCCTCCATTGTGCGCTCCAAAGAAGGAAGGCGGGTCGCGAGCTGGTACTCTCTCTCTCTCTCTCTCTCTCTCTCTCTCTCTCTCTCTCTCTCTCTCTCTCTCAGAAAAAAATAAACACTGTACGCTGATCCTTTCCAGATTGTTATAAAGATATTTTAATATGAAATATTTGCTGAGGACCGTCCGCGTCAAGACAGGATATAATTTATGTGAAACGTACGAGTATTTTCACACAAAGACTTTCATTGCACCGAGAATGTTATATCTGGGTAGATAGCCTGACGAGAATGTGTCTTGCAGGAACTGGCTCAGCTAATTGAGGAAGCTAACCAGTCACTGGAGGAATCTGGGACGCCATCTCATGAAATCCTGGTGGTGGTGCTGCACAGGGAGATTGTCGGCCACGGCTCCATCGGCATCACTCTGGCAGGCGGCGCGGACTATGAAACAAAGGAGATTACGGTAGGTTTTTTTTACACGTATGGAATTCATCATTGCAGTGCGCTACAATCTTACTTCTGTTGCCTCTCACATGTTCATATAAGGTCGCTGTTCCTCACTACTCTTTTTTTTTTTAATGAGGCTCTGTCTTTTTTTTTTTTATGAGGCTCTGTCTTCTGCCTCCCCTCCATACATTTGCCTACTTTCCCCTAAACTCCCTCACAAATCATCTATGCTGTCCTTCCATTTCTTCGGCCTGCCTCGTCTTTTTCCATCCATTTCTATATCTATTATTTTTCTACTACGATCGACAACACCAAAAAACAGTGTAAAAATATTTTCAGGCACCTACAAGAAAGGCAAAATTTATAAAAAGAATATGTTTTCCATTTTGTAGCTGGGATAATGTTAAATACTGGCTGTAGAACAATTAGAAGTCCTGGAGTGGTTTGCAATTAATAAGTGATGAATAGCAGTGAAAAGGTGTTATTACAGAATCACACTATCTTACTGGTGGATGAAACTTGCTTATTTTCTGGTAGCTAATGTTGAATGATTCATTGTTGCCTGCATATGATTAGCTATGCTATATATATATATATATATATATATATATATATATATATATATATATATATATATATATATATATATATATATATATATATATATATATATATATATATATATATATATATATATATATATATACGAGTATATATATATATTTTTTTTTTTTTTTTTTATTTATTTATTTTTTTTTTTTTTTTTTACTCCTTGAATGAGACAATAGGTTGAACATTCATGGTCATTTGTCAAGTAGCACACCACTCCCACCTGTCCTGTGACTGGTGTTGTCACTCACCTTATAATTTGTCTATCAATTGTCAGATTTTATAAGATTATTAGCATAACAGACTTGAGATGAAAAGACACAAAATGCAGTGGAGGTAAGGGCACACGGTTACTCTTATCATAACTGTATGTGGTATTTAGTTATAGCTCTGTAAGTTTATTTTCTCTTCTTCCTTTCACTCTTTAAATCTGCACTTATCAGTATTGGTTAATTTGTCACTAGTGTTACTTCTCACTGTTGGCTGGTGATTCATCATAACACCTAGTTTGCTCTTTTCTTTTCTAATCAATATGTGCCATGTGACAGGAATACCTAAACAACTCTTGCTACAACCTAGAATTTTGATCATTGATATTAAATGGATAAATTGCTGTGGATATTTTCAAAACTCTTTAATGTTATACATTTCATTCAGTCCCTGATCTTTGCATGAGCCTAACTTGTAAGATGAAGTATAAAGAGAAACTCATGTATTAATGACTCAACAGAGCTAAAAGTCAAGGTTGTGGAGTTTAATCTCCAATAACTTTGTTTACTTATCTCTTTTGTATACTGCATGAACTGTTCATCAGTAACTTGACAGGATTTTACATTCTTATCTGACTAGGGTTCAAACTCAAACCAGACAGGATAAACAGACTGATGGGCAGTGGTGACAGTAAATGAATCAGCACATCAGTTCATTAATACATCTTTGTCTTTAATGTATTCTTATCACTCATCATGATAGACAGAAGTGCGCAACAAAGTAAGTAATGCTTTTTCTCTCAACAGGTGCACAAGGTCATCCCCGGCAGCCTGGCTGATCGTGATGGCCGCATCCAGCGTGGAGACAGAGTCCTTTCCATCAACGGCAAAAATCTTCGAGGTGTGTCCCACAAGGAGGCTCTTAGTATACTTAAGGTAATTATTTTAATCCCAATATTTTGTTCCATTGCTCATGTTTGTATAAAATGCTGTTACTCCTGAGATATATAAGAAATATGCATACATTCATAAGAGAGAGAGAGAGAGGGACTATATGTGTTTATTTGCTTATCTACACACACACACACACACACAGTTCATTAGCCACATACTTTGGGTTATGTTCTTGGGACATAATGAAAAGTTAATAATTTGTAAAGTAGATACTGAGAAATATGTGACACTTTATTGACCATTTTTCATGTGCCTGTGTACATTTTCCTTACAGTCACCAAGACCAGAGGTTGTACTTGTGCTATCCAGAAGTCGTTCAGTTACTCCACAAGAGTCAAACATGACAGAATCCGATGGGAACTTTATCCACCGTCCGTCCCTCATCAACCACGTCACTTCTCCAAGGCCTCCCAAGATCCTAGAGTCACCAATGGACAGCAAAAGCCTCATTTCAGGTGCAATTTCTTTCTTTTTTTTTCTGTAAATGCCTTCATACTTTTCTTACTTTACTGTGTCCTTGTCATGTCATGCCCCATGATTATGGTGCTGCTATATGAGAGCACCTTTTTTATGTAACAGTTTATGATATAGAAATGGGAGTTACAAATACCTTGAAAATTACTCTGGAACTCAACAGTTATTATGGTCCCTCTGGCTTCTAAGACACTGTTAGGGTTCCATCACTAATGAAGGCAACCCTCATGATTAAGAATTTTACAAAAACTCATTACTCAGTACAGAAAATATCAATCTGGGAATACTTTTTCATAATGCTTTATTTAGCCTGATCTACTGAAACTTGTGTAATGATTATATTATACAACTTTCTAATGTGCATGCATTTATGTTGCAGATGTAGCAGCAATGTCAGTCCCCAGAGGTCCTCCATTCACCATTACCTTGGTGAAAGATGGTGCTGGTCTTGGATTCTCACTGGAGGGTGGCAAAGATTCACCTTTGGGTGATCGTCCTCTTACTGTGAAGAAAATATTTAGTGGTATGTTTCTACCATCTTTTCAACTGAGAAATAGAGATAAAGATCTTAAATTAAATTTAGGGAGTGTGTGTGGCATGCAAGAAGCTAAAAAATTGTTCCAAAGGATGGTTGGCTGGGTAGCCAAGCAGTCAGAGTACTGTACTTATAGGCATTACCTTCAAACTTGACCTTCAAATAGGAAATATTGAGATGTACCAGAAAGTTTCATGAATATATACCATTTATGTTACTTATGATTTTAGAAGTCTTTTTAATGATTTTATCAGATCTTGATGCAGTTATTTTATTAGTTATAACTTTATTCAATATCAACTCTGACAGTGTAGTTTTATCACCTGACAGTACTAAGATGTTGTAACATTGCTATGCACTGATGCTCTCTTTCAAATATGCAGCATACTGACTTAATATTTCTACCAAAATCCTCAGTTGCTTGTAAGATACAGGATAATTTGTATGTGTGTAATGTGGTACCTTGTCAATGAAGAAAGGCTGTGATAGGAATAAGAAGTAAATCTATAGCACATTTGAAAGAAAATGCAAATACATGGGCCAGTCAGTGGGTGAGAGCATCAAGCATAGCCTGCAGCATTACCATGTCTACATGTTGCCAGAGCTAGTGAAGCAGAGTACATACAGTATATCTTAAGGAATACAAGAAGTCTTTGAATGTATTTGTTTCCCATATCAAGTGGTAATCTCCTGCTTTAGATGATTGTTTACATTTCATTGCTGACCTTCTGTCTCAGCATCATGGAATGTGATTGCTAGTGCCTCTTTCAAAGTTGATGATTTTGGGAATACTCTTGCCTGAATACCTATTTCTTTTTTTTTTCCCCAGGTGGTGCAGCAGACAAGGGTGGTATTCTCAAGGTGGGCGATGAGCTGGTCAGTGTAAACGCAGTTGATGTGACAGGGATGGCACGTATTGAGGCTTGGAACTTCTTGAAAAAGTTACCAGATGGCACAGTTACTCTTGTGCTAAGACAAAAATTGGATGGTTCCTCAGCAAAGAATGAAGAATAAACTTAAGAATATTATATAGAAATGTAACTAATGTGCAGTTATTTTCTGTCAAAGTGTATTTTAAATTTTTGTTCATTTGATTTATGTGGTGAATTATACTTTTATCATATGTCATTGACATTAAACTCAAAATATCTTTTGAACAGGATGTATTGTGGAACAGTATGTATTGTGTCTGAAATATCAAAGAATATAATGTCTGTAATTTTAAGAGATTTCAGAAAATTTTGTATCCTATTATGTTTCATGTTCATTTATTGAGGTATTTAATTATTCTTTTCATTGGTATAAGTGATAAACATATCATTCATAATAAATGTGAGATATTTTCATGTCATTGTTTTCAGTTCAGTTTATCAAGGAATATTTTAAGAATGTGGAACATCTATCTTGGTCATTACAATAATAAGGATGCTGAGGACTTTGAAATTGAAACTCAGCAAAACAAGCCTCTGTAATACATTCACTTTGTTCTCACTTTTGTGATGTATTAAGTAAACAACTGGAACAGAGCTACAGAGACAGTGGATCAGTTTTAATTAACAGTTCTGAATATGATAATGCTATTAAAGAGCAAAATCATTGCTATTTTAATTGTAATGTGCACCAGTCAAGAAGTTTTTATGTTTGATTATTTACATGTATGTATACAACATTCAGTGTTTTCATTTACTTCATTTTTTCACATACCTCCAAATATATGATATGCATTTAATTTTCCTATATATTTAATATCTGAATTTTGTACTAAGACCTTGCATAATGAAGGATAATGAATAAGTGGTATGATCTTACAGTGATAATTTTATTGAGACTTTGCATCATAGCTCATCTTCTTGAAATGTTATATGTACTTACATTGGGAAAGATTTATGCACATTAGGTACATAGGAATAATATAGAAAAGTTGGATTCTCATTGTGCAGTGACTGCATATTGCAGTTTTCTTGTGATCATTATGATAGACTGGTGGAGGTACAAGATTAGAAATGGATATGGACAGTGGTGCTATGGTAGAGGCTGTATCTGGATTGTTTAGCAGTCTCTCCAAGTTTTCAGAGATTCCACAAGTTATGCCTTTCACACAACCAATGAGTGGCAGTGAAGACCTAGTGGGATCTGAGGAGTTGGTGCATTCCACATTATATGCCAACCCTCATCTGTGATAGGTGCATTTCTTTATGCTGGTGGATGGATCAAGTTTTCATCCTAGGACTTGGGGTTGTATTGCAAAGACACGCACAACCTTTTCCTATATGTTATATGAAGACAGCACATAGTTCCATCTGCATACATGAATGTCACCATATTCTTACTTCTGTCATTATTATGTTATGTACATCATTTTACCCTTTAAGATAACATCATCCTTTTCTGTTCATTATAGTATTATTCATTGATCTACATTAGGATTTCCTGGGTGAATGGATAGCATTTCACAGACTACATACAGTAACTGTATCTTCTTATTCTTAGTTTGCTTTCATGTATGTACTATTATTTGTTTTAGATTTTATCCATACTCTCTTGAAGATTAGAAGAGAAAAGGTCTAAACAGTGACTGAAATTCTATTAGATGCACACACCAATGATTAGGCCATGTTTGTTGTGTGCAACGTGCCAGCAATCCTTTGAAGATGCTTTCAGCAATGTTTTGTGACAGCATTGCCTGATTACTTTTGTATTATAATGTACATAGTATTTTTATAAAGATTCATTCATTACATAATCATATATTGCTTTCATATTAAACTTACTATTTGCAATATTGTATAAGGTATTGTATTTAACCTTGTGGCCAACAAAAAGTGATGGAAGGTTTTTATTTTTGTTTGATTTTTCTCTCTCCATATCATTTTATCATGATGTGATTAGGCAGAAACCTTTATGATAAATCACTGCAACAGTTGTACATACATCACTAATACCTTGGGATTCTGCTTTGAATATGCCGGGTATGCTTCTTTAGTATATCCATTGTTTTGTGCTTTTTTTGAGAAATGAATCTGTTATTTGTATATAACATCAGAATAATGAGCATGTTATTAGTGCCTCAGCTTTATATGGGAAAGCGGACCAAATAAAAATAATGAGAAGTTATGTATGGATGTTTTACTCTACTTATCAATATAATACACTGAATCAGCCTAGTTACCCCATGTTGTGTGGTGGAGACCATTTGGGCTCATTTTTTTTTTTATTCCCTTTTTTATTTAGATGTGATTCTGTGTACATGTTTCAGTCATATCTCTTTAAGTTATGCACCTTCCATGCATTCATCTCCCAACCATACGCCTCCCATGCCTTCATCTTCAGGCCATACGCCTCCCATGTACTTCTCTCATTTGTACATCTCTCGGCAACACACCTCCCGGCCAAACATCTCCCATGCACTTCTCTCTCTCAGTTGTACATCTCTCAGCCACACACCTGGCCAGACATCTCCCATGCATTTATCTCTCAGCCGCTAACCTCCCAGCCATACTTCTTCCATGCATTCACCTCAGCCATTCATCTCCCAGTCATACTTTTCCCATGCATTCACCTCCCAGCCATTCATCTCTCATGCACTTATCTCAGCTATACGTCTAATAAAGATTATTCAATCATAGGAGGAGAAGAGTAATGTCAAGCTATGCTCTCTCTCTCTCTCTCTCTCTCTCTCTCTCATAGAAGTCGACAATTCTTACGTAATACAGTGTGATTATTTCCAACTGAGAGAGAGAGAGAGAGAGAGAGAGAAACCAAAAATAAGTGAGAATTATAATACATTCTAAATAGTATACATATGATAATAATAATGCTGCTGCTACTACTACAACTGCGGCTACTACTACTACTACTACAATTACCACTACTACTACAATTACTACTTCTACTACTACTACTACTACTACTACTACTACTACTACTACTACTAGTACTACTACTACTACAACTACTACTACTACTACTACTACTAATAATAATAATAATAATAATAATAATAATGATAATAATAATAACAACGATAACAATAACACGATGAAGAATAATAGAAAGCCCGCCACCATTTTTAAAAGCCAAGAGCAAGAGACGCCGCCATCTTTAAATACCACGTAAGGCAACATGGCGGAGAATGGGATGGACAGGTGTTGTTCGTCTGACATTTTTACCAAATTTTCACACATCCTGGACAAACATGAAACAAGGATGGCTGCAGAATGAACTAAGGACACCCCACAGAAGTCTTCAGGATCCTGCAGGAAGTGAAGAAAGACAGGAAATGAGATAAATAAGGCAAAATGCGAGACGCTGGCCGGGATCTGACGGGAAGACGTAGGTATTATAATATTTAAGTTGGTTTTGGTCTGTGTATTATTAGTTCATAGAGACTAGCGAATATATTGCATTATTGTGTCTGCAGATCCTTGGCGAGGGTAAGTAAAGTTAAGGAAGCATGTATATTACGTTTTTAAATTTCGTGGCGTGGCAAACGAACATGGCTTCATTTCCTTCCCCTAGTGTTTGGTCTTCCAGCCTTATTCCGCACACATTTCTGTTTTCACACCTTAACCTGTGACCGGTTAACACTTTTCCGTGCCTGTGACCATGGCTAGACTTAGGGGGAAGGGACCGGAGCGTGTGGCTTCTGTACGAGGTGGCGGTGGTGGTGATTGGATCTGTTTAATATGTTTGGCCATGTTCTGAAATCCCGCCGCATCTGCACCACCCAGTTCGTTATACTTTTTTTATTTTTTTTTTTTTTTATGGTTCTAGTAACAAATTAACGATAATTTTCTACATTACTAACAGGAGAAACTCACCTGAGAATCCGGCTGATAATCTTTGTTGCCTTGAAAATAGTCGTGGTAAGAGGGGAAAGCGTTTCAAAATACGGGCCAGCAGTGAAGTCTCCCAGCACGCCACTACGCCTGGCTGACCCCAACGCTTCTTCATTTGTTACAGATGATGATTATGTTAGCACAAGATATGAGAAATTGACTATTAAAGTGCCATCAATGATAGTTACCCAAGTGGCCTGGTTTGGGGTAATTGGCACATTATACATGGTAAGGTTGCCGGGAAATGCCTGTTACATTTCAGTCGTGTGCTAACAGCCACACAGCTAAGGTCGTCTAGTTATTTTCTCCATTGTGTTAAGTTGTGCGTTTTCTTTGCATTCTAAGTATATAATGTACACATACTGTATGTACAGCTCAAGGTGGTAGTTTGCATTCTTGTATTGGTATTTCGCTGAGGTGACATTCTTTGATGTGTTGTGTGTCACTGCTGCTGGGTGCATCTTCTTATTTGTTTCTTGCTTATTTAGGCTGGTATACATACACTTTTAACAGGCTGAACTGGTCACTTTCAGTGACCAGTTTTACTTTTAATTCTAAAAATCCTTTAAAGTACAGTAATATATAATCACCTTTAAGACCTAAAAGACTTAGCAGCTAGGAGTGGTGAGGGGAATTCTAAATGTGCCAAAAATTACTTTTAGGCAGCAGGATGACAGCTCAGCAGCTCAATTTTCGACAAAGGAGAAGTGTCCTATGAGAATATAATGATAATCAGGTGATTGAGAGTTCTGCCCTTGGTGACATTCTACATACGTGATAGACCTTGTGAGGGATGCACTAGGCAGTTGTGCTGCAGGTACTTTGGTACAGCGCAGCCAACCATCAGCCAAAACCTTTGAGGCTCATGCAGTACATGGCATCTTCAGATTTATTCTCTCTCTCTCTCTCTCTCTCTCTCTCTCTCTCTCTCTCTCTCTCTCTCTCTCTCTCTCTCTCTCTCTCTCTCTCTCTCTCTCTCTCTCTCTCTCTCTCTCTCTCTCTCTCTCTCTCTCTCTCTCATATGGATATTATTATGAGATAAACACATTATGTAAGCTGCAGGATTCCTCACTGTCATCAGTGTTATTGATGGCACACATAAGAATTACTGCATCCAGAAATTAGGAGGCATAATATGTAAACAAGGCATAAAATAAAGCTGTGGAATGCAGTTGTAGTTCATGATGCCAAAATCCATTTTGAATTGTGTTTTGGCAAGTTGTATTTACTTAGCTGCGTATATCTGCAGGGTTGGACCTCCTCTCTATTCATTAAAATTTTGCAACGTGATAGAGTACTTACTATAGAACATGTGTGTGATGTTTTCAATGTGGGGAAGGCTTTTGTAAGGCCGTAGTAATTAAATTAATAGCGCGCCGCCTCCAAAAACTAAGTCCACAATCATCCCTCCCTAGTGAAGCTACACAAGCTGGCAAGGGTGGCCTGCTGATATACTCTTAGTAGTGTCATGGCGGGAGATAGGTGTGCTGACTGCGATTGCGGATTATTTGACTATGTTAGAAAATATACTGGAAAACTAAAGGATCTCTTTGACTTGTGCGTTCGCCACAAACTAATTCTAGAGGAAAGAGTTTGTGACAAGTGTGGGAACAAGGCTGTTCTATTTCTTGATAGAAAGCTTTGGCGGTGCCAGAAAAAGGTGGCAAAAGGTCACGAAAAGAAAAGCAAGTGTTCGTGGCAAGAGAGCATTTATAAAAATACTTTTTTTTTTGAAAAATCTAATTTGGATTTGGAAACAATTTTATTGTTCATTAACATATACATTCGTGAGTGCTTCACGTACAAATTTGTCCGAAACGAACTGAGCCTCACTGACCATTCCATCTGTGATTGGGCAAGTCTAGGGAAATTTCCCTAGGTACTGTACTGTTATTGCGTGGCTAAGTTAATATCGCATGGCTAGGTTACTAGCCAAGGATATAAGTTAGGTTAGGTTAGTAACCTTAGGGGGGGGGGTCCAGGGGGGGTGCAGCCCCCCCAGTTAGGTTAGGTTAAGGTTAGGTTAGGTTAGTAACCTTAGTGGGGGTTCAGGGGGGGCGCAGCCCCCACAGTTAGGTTAGGTTAAGGTTAATAATCTTAGGGGGGGGTCCAGGGGGGGCGCAGCCCCCCCAGGTAGGTTATTCAACTCCACACATAATGCCTCTTTCTCTCTCTCTCTCTCTCTCTCTCTCTCTCTCTCTCTCTCTCTCTCTCTCTCTCTCTCTCTCTCTCTCTCTCTCTCTCTCTCTCTCTCTCTCTCTCTCTCTTCTCTCTCTGTCACACACACACACACACACACACACACACACACACACACACACACACACACACACACACACACACACACACTAGTCAATTACTAGTTAAAGATTAATCAGTGAAATAAATACATAACATTATGTTAATAAGTTTTCTAAAAAGAAAAGGAAATACTTGTACTTCTCCTTCCCCCCAACCCAGTATTCATGAAATCTTACTGAATTGTTCTTATGTTTTATATATATATATATATATATATATATATATATATATATATATATATATATATATATATATATATATATATATATATATATATATATATATATATATATATATATATATATATATATATATATATAATGAATGGAGAGGAGACTCTCTCTCTCTCTCTCTCTCTCTCTCTCTCTCTCTCTCTCTCTCTCTCTCTCTCTCTCTCTCTCTCTCTCTCTCTCTCTCTCTCTCTCTCTCTCTCTCTCTCTCTCCAAATTGGGAAGTATTCTTCATGTACCATATGATGCATATATATTTTTTTTTTATATGCATTTTTTACCTTTTTTTTTTTTTATTTCTCTATGTTATTGCAAATGATACATGAAGCTTCTTTATTACTGTTCTGAGCATTTCTGTAGATTTGTTTAGTTAGTATATCCCATAGAAATACTCATTTTCTTTTTTTGTGTGGCTTTAAAGGATTAATGGTGACATATGGATATGATCTGGGTTAAAAGCTTGTACAAATAAGGTTAAATGTCTATTTTTGCACTGGTTGTTTCCCTAAGTTTCTTAAAAGTACTGTGATATAATGATTACCAGTGGACTAATTAATTGTTCTTTACAGGGTCTGTAACTCCTTACATTTAATTTATGTTAACTTTACTTACATATTTTTTCCTTTAGTTTATGAATGGGAGGAAGGTTTAATATTCATATCTTAAGAGATGCTTACTTTCTTTTCCACATTGCAAGTTTTAGTGATTAATACTCACAAATGTGTATTATTTACTTAATGGCTTGTCAAAACAGATTGTTTTGTGTTGCTTTTTTTTTTCTCATGCTAGGATGAAGTGTTAGTAATGGAGTTTATTTTTTACATCTGTTTTATATATCATTACAGTTTTGAGGGGAGCTTTCTGTTAAATGTTCATGTGAAAAGCATATTATACTATAGATGATAAAAATTATAGTGTTTATTTATTTATTTTTTTAATGCAATGAAATGGAGGGAACATTTAATTGTATATGAATATATTGAATTTATTACCTATTCTTTCCCTAACCTTGAGACAGCAGTAGCTAGCTGCTAGTATTAAAGGTACTGATGATTCATCATCTGCCTAAGAAAGACTAACTAATTAGTCATTTAATTGACTAACCTATGATCCACTTTACTAATGAGGTTAGTAGAAGCAGTGAACAGTACGAAGGCATTAGTCATATATATTTGAGTAAGACCATACTCAGGTTGAGTGCTCAGTTAGTCACAAATTGACTAACATTATGTTAGTCACTGTGACTAATGCTGCCACTCGTTCTAGACCCCATGGGTTTTACTAAGAAAAGTTAGTCAGCACACGACTAACTTTGGTTTTGTGTGACATAAAGGTACTAGGCCTTGCTGGCGCGCGAGAGTGTAAGAAAGGCAGGAAAAGTGAGTGGCGAGTGTGTGGGGCGACACTGTACCCTCCCCACGGTTTTGGAGGACAAAGTGAAAGATGGAGGCGGAAGGAAGGGCCAGTGAGCTGCGTATGCTTGACCTCTGAGTGGACGTAGGGAAAAAAAAAATGACACGTTTCGGAAATAACTTGTATCATAAGGAGAGAACGTGCATCCCGTTAAGCAGCCGCGCATTGCAAGGCCACGAGAGTACGTGGTATGATCGCAAGTGACACGTTCGGAAATCAGCGTTTAATTGCGTGTGTCTTAATAGAAAAAAATAGCTGATTTCCAAATTATACATCAAAGTATGACCTCGTCTAGTTCAGGAGAGTCCTTCGTATAAATGCACTGGTGTGTGTATGTGTGTGTGAGTGTTATTGCTAGTTACCTCTCTCTCTCCCTCTCTCTCTCTCTCTCTGTCAGTAGTTGCACAGGTCTTCAAGGGTATTTTTACGGTTTTAGTGACAGATTAACAACATTTCTACATTAATAACAGGAGAAACACCATTGAAAACCCTGATAATCATCTTTCATACCTTTGAAAAACAGTCGTGAGGAGAGAGAGAGAGAGAGGGGGAGAGTAGGAGCATTTCAGTTGAGCCTATTCTGCCCTGGTTCGTGTTTGCTGCGGTGACACGGTGCCGCACTGAGTGAAGATTGCGTTCTTAATCACTTATCGGGGGTGGAGTGGGGAAAGGAGAGTCAGGAAGTGAGGATATTTATATTATTTGACATATTATTTGATAGCATGTCAACTTTTGTGTGTGTGTGTGTGTGTGGGTGGGTGTTGGATCAGTGACAGGTGGCGCTGGGGAGTTACCACGGCGAGCGGCTGGCTGGCTGCAGTGTTTTGGTCAGCACTGGTCAATCTTGCCCTATACGCTCTATTAACCAGTGTTTCCGTCTTCCCGACACCTTCTTCCTGCATCAAGCACCGTCAAGCATCACCAGAGAGGCACGAGTACGTAAGGTGAGTCCAGCGGGGCCAGTCTCTCCTCAGTCAGCCTTACTGCCTTCACAACACCCTAATCCTCCCTGTAGTGTCTTGTATTCGTTTATTTAGGATTCATTATTCGTTATTTAGTTTTTTTAGGGGTTAATTATTTATATTTAGGTTTTGTTTACGTCTGAGTCTGGAAAGAGTTGGAAATTTATTCAAATATTTAATGTTCCCCAATATGTAAACAAGCCGTCAGCTGTATTATTAGCCATTATTTGTCTCCTCTCTCACTTATTGTAAGCCTAACATATCACAAGATGGATCCACATGTCTAGCCTTCATATCCGCTGGTCAGATATATCCGTCATTGCCTGGTTTTGGTGTTATATAGGAATAAATAAAGCAACATGGCCGCCGGCGCCCCCACTGAGGTCGCCCCCGAGGGCCGCCATGATGGACTGGCACCTGTTCCGGCTTGTTGGTTCCAATATTTTTTTTCATTTTTCTGAATTAATTTATTTGGCTTGTATAGTAAGATTTTATGGTTTCTAAAAATATTTCGTTGCTTTTGAAGTGTTTTTCTTGCTTCAGTTAAGTAAATGTGCTGAATTTGGTGTTGTTTTTTATGTAAATAAGGGGCAGTTTGTACGGTGAAATTTACCCAGCCTGGTTTTTGGCTTTTTTATTTGAGGCTTTAATGAAGATTTTATTGCTTCAAAAAATCGTTTATGATTTTTAAAGTATGTTGCGTTTCTGTTGAGTTAAGTATGTGGAATTTGAATAGGCTTATTATCCCGTTGAAAGTGGTGATTTTGTCATTTTTTAGCTTCTTTATTTTTTTATTGTAGCTTGCAACTAAGTGTGCATTATTTTAAAAAAATAGTTCAGATTTTTTAAAATGCTTTTTTACCAGTGTAAAGTGGAATAGGTGGACTTTTCAGTGTTTTTAATGGTGTCAAAATTTCCAACACTTTTTCCATATTTCGCATAATATTACTTTATAACTACTGAGACTGGAGGTGTTTTGATATTGTGAATATTAATTAAAGTAATTGTCAAGTCAGAATATATAATGCATTCGAGCCTAGCTTCATTTTTTCTATGGGTCAATTTCAAAATTAAATACGTTACGTACGTATGGCAGCGGGGCGCCGGCACCTCGCCTGTGACGTCATCAAGGATTCGGGACTCGGTCTGCTCCAGTGTCTTCTCAATATTTACCGTAATTTCCAGTGTTTTCCAAGTGTTTCTAGCTGTTTCTAAAGTCAGGCGTGTAGATAGTTGTAGTAGAAGGAAGAAAATAAGAGAAATGAAAGAGGAGAAGGAAGAAACAAAAAGAAATGGAGGAGGAGGCAAAACAGGTAAACAATATTTAGCTTAGTTTCCCTTGCTGCGCTGCAGTTCTCTGTAATATTTGGTGTGTTTTGGGTGTTTTACGTGTTTAGGATGTATGTAGGAATATTGTGGGGTGTTTAGAGTGTGTTTTGGTGGTGTTTAGGTGTGTTTTGGGTGTATATTTGGTGTTATCGTTGTGTTTTGGGTGAATTTTGGGTGTTTTAAATGTGGTTTAGGATGTTTTTAGTTATATTGTAAGTGGTTTGAGTCGTGTGGGGTGTTTTGAGTATATTGTGGAATGTTTTTGTGTGTTATGGGTGTGTTTGGGGGTATATTGAGGTGTAGTAAGTTTGTTTTAGGTTTATTTTCTGTTTTAAGTGTTTTGGTGAGTTTGGGTAAGTGTGTCGGGTCTTTTGAGGTGTATTTGATTGTGTGCAAGTAGTTTTGGGTCTTTAAGGGTGTGTTTGTGGCGTGTTTGTGGTGTTGAGTGGTGCTTTAAGTGTGTTTTGGATGTTTTGATGTGTTTTGGGTGTGTTTGATGAGTTTTGGGGTGTTGTAGTGTATTTTGGGTGTTTTAAATCTTTTGAGTGTGTTTGGATGAGTTTTAAGTATATTGGGGTGCTTTGAGTGTGTTTTGGATAAATTCAGCGTGGTTGGGGTGGGTTATTTGGATATTTTTAGATGTTACGGGGTGTTTTGAGTGAATATTCAATATTTGGTTGTGTTTAGGTGAGTGTAGTGGGCATTTTGGGGTGTTGTGATGTGTTTTGGTTGTGTTTTGGATGTTTTGAGTGTATTTTGAGTGTGTTTTGGTAAGTTTTGTTGCATGTAGGGATGTTGAGTGTTATATATATATATATATATATATATATATATATATATATATATATATATATATATATATATATATATATATATATATATATATATATATATATACATATATATAATGGGAAGGCAATGAGAAGAGGGACAAAAGAACATGGGATGCACCGTCTGTGTTCATACCGGGATCTGATGTCAGTTCTTGTGAAGGGCCAGAATGCATATTTCTGAAGTCTGGAAGGAGTTGTCCACCAGCCTGTATGGACACAAGGCTGTAGCTCCAAAACTAACTGTAGGATTCTCTCTAAAATAGTCTCATTGAGATTCTCGCACAAAATTACCTATTCGTAACTTAATCTAACCTAACCTAACCGCTACAAGAGTAAATGAGCCGAAACATTACCAGACTTCGGGAATATGCCTCCAGAGGGATACGGGTTAAGGTCGCTTCACACACATCAGTGCCGTATTCGTTCCGTGCTGTTCAGTGCTTCAGTGTCAGTAAAAAAAAATTCATCATTTTGGAATTCAGCAGAAGCATTTACACACGTCCGGCGAAGTACCGTGTTTTGACTGAAGTGATTGTTACGTCTCCATTCCATGAAATGGAATATCGTTGTCACTGGTATTTTAAAAATTTTCACGGATGTCGGACAAGTGTTTGAAATAAAATAGAAGAAATTGAAATGGTGATAAATACTCATTTTAATTGATGTAATTAATCACATTGTACATTATACTTACCAGAACACACCACATCACACCACACCACATCATAACACACCACACCATACCACACCACACCACACATCACTGAGCAATGTCATCAAACAGTTTTTGGACATTCTTAAGTACTGGAAAATTTTTGTTTCATCATTAATTAATTCCTCGTACAGAGTAGCAAAATCTCATTCAGTTTCTCTTTTTCTTCCACGTTTCATGTACCCACTTTTCTTTTCTTTATTTTTTGTTAAGAAAGCATCTTGCTCTTCATCAAGAATCATGACAATCATAGCTAACTCCACGTCTGAAAGGATATTTGTGCATAGACGTCACGAAAGCGACATGGATATCACTGACACTATACGATACTAATACAGCACTGATAGGTGTGAAACCACCTTTGAGTGTACTATTCAGATAGTGTACCCACTATCTGCCAATTTCACTGGGACAAAAGCACAATTAGGTGATTGTTAAGAAGAAGAACAATAATAATAATAATAATAATAATAATAATAATAATAATAATAATATAATAAAAGGAGTTAAGCCATCTATATAGTTAGCTAGATTGATATCATTATTATTGTTATCATCATTATTACATATCAAGGTATTGTGACATTATTATTAATAATAATATGTTATTATTATTATTATTATTATTATTATTATTATTATTATTATTATTATTATTATTATTGTTATTATTATTATCATTATCATATTTCAGCTATCCAACATCAGAACAGTATATGAATATGGCAAATGCTGTTTTGACATCATTTCCTGCCATCCTGAGAAACAGTGATCTCGAGGAGCATGAATTGCAGCTGCAATGGAAATTGCGCATCCAGCGCAAGTTTCAGAATTCAAGAAAGAGGCAGGATTCCAAAGTGACTGAGGTGACGTCAAGGAAAAAGAAGATCCCTTGCATAGCGCCAAAAGAGACTACGTGTCTACTGATGTATGGAGTAAAGGCTTACCTTCCACCAAGGCCCCATTCAGAAGATGATGAGTCATTAGAGAGACATAGACAGTGGCTTGCTCTACATTGGATGAAGAAAGATCCCGAGTTAGATAAGGTATGTGATATTTGTACGCTTGATTTATCTTTTTTATATTTCAGAGACTTCTTTACTGGTGTTGTTTAAAAATACCTCCTCTTATGTAAGCAATTTCAATGGTACTGGTGGATAGCCACTGAAAAATGATGCTTGTATATATATATATATATATATATATATATATATATATATATATATATATATATATATATATATATATATATGAGGGAGAGAGGGAGGCTGGCGGGACAGTCAACTTATGAAAACTAATTTTACTTTAATGATTTTCCTCAGGCTGAACGCCTCATGCAGTTGACACTCTCTGAGAGACACAAAAAAATAATCAAGGGGAACATTCTTGTAGCAGAAATCCTGAACTTGTACCCATGGATTCAGACTTTTGATGGCATAAGTGTGTATATATGTACACTTTATGGATTTTGCTACATATTGCTACTAATTGTCAACTTTATTTGTAGGGCTATAATGTATATAGCTATTTATATTTTATAGTAGGTAATTGATATTTAACTACTGGTACTTCCATTCTCCCTCTCAGGCTCAAAGGCCTCAGTGACGGGAGATAAGCACTCATAACAATTAGGTGATTGTTAAGAAGAAGAACAATAATAATGATAATAATAATAATAATAATAATAATAATAATATAATAAAAGGAGTTAAGCCATCTATATAGTTAGCTAGATTGATATCATTATTATTGTTATCATCATTATTACATATCAAGGTATTGTGACATTATTATTAATAATATGTTGTTATTATTATTATTATTATTATTATTATTATTATTATTATTATTATTATTATTGTTATTATTATTATCATTATCATATTTCAGCTATCCAACATCAGAACAGTATATGAATATGGCAAATGCTGTTTTGACATCATTTCCTGCCATCCTGAGAAACAGTGATCTCGAGGAGCATGAATTGCAGCTGCAATGGAAATTGCGCATCCAGCGCAAGTTTCAGAATTCAAGAAAGAGGCAGGATTCCAAAGTGACTGAGGTGACGTCAAGGAAAAAGAAGATCCCTTGCATAGCGCCAAAAGAGACTACGTGTCTACTGATGTATGGAGTAAAGGCTTACCTTCCACCAAGGCCCCATTCAGAAGATGATGAGTCATTAGAGAGACATAGACAGTGGCTTGCTCTACATTGGATGAAGAAAGATCCCGAGTTAGATAAGGTATGTGATATTTGTACGCTTGATTTATCTTTTTTATATTTCAGAGACTTCTTTACTGGTGTTGTTTAAAAATACCTCCTCTTATGTAAGCAATTTCAATGGTACTGGTGGATAGCCACTGAAAAATGATGCTTATATATATATATATATATATATATGAGGGAGAGAGAGAGGCTGGCGGGACAGTCAACTTATGAAAACTAATTTTACTTTAATGATTTTACTCAGGCTGAACGCCTCATGCAGTTGACACTCTCTGAGAGACACAAAAAAATAATCAAGGGGAACATTCTTTTAGCACAAATCCTGAACTTGTACCCGTGGATTCAGACTTTTGATGGCATAAGTGTGTACACTTTATGGATTTTGCTACATATTGCTACTAATTGTCAACTTTATTTGTAGGGCTATAATGTATATAGCTATTTATATTTTATAGTAGGTAATTGATATTTAACTACTGGTACTTCCATTCTCCCTCTCAGGCTCAAAGGCCTCAGTGACGGGAGATAAGCACTCATAACAATTAGGTGATTGTTAAGAAGAAGAACAATAATAATAATAATAATAATAATAATAATAATAATAATAATAATAATATAATAAAAGGAGTTAAGCCATCTATATAGTTAGCTAGATTGATATCATTATTATTGTTATCATCATTATTACATATCAAGGTATTGTGACATTATTATTAATAATATGTTGTTGTTATTATTATTATTATTATTATTATTATTATTATTATTATTATTATTATTATTATTATTGTTATTATTATTATCATTATCATATTTCAGCTATCCAACATCAGAACAGTATATGAATATGGCAAATGCTGTTTTGACATCATTTCCTGCCATCCTGAGAAACAGTGATCTCGAGGAGCATGAATTGCAGCTGCAATGGAAATTGCGCATCCAGCGCAAGTTTCAGAATTCAAGAAAGAGGCAGGATTCCAAAGTGACTGAGGTGACGTCAAGGAAAAAGAAGATCCCTTGCATAGCGCCAAAAGAGACTACGTGTCTACTGATGTATGGAGTAAAGGCTTACCTTCCACCAAGGCCCCATTCAGAAGATGATGAGTCATTAGAGAGACATAGACAGTGGCTTGCTCTACATTGGATGAAGAAAGATCCCGAGTTAGATAAGGTATGTGATATTTGTACGCTTGATTTATCTTTTTTATATTTCAGAGACTTCTTTACTGGTGTTGTTTTAAAATACCTGCTCTTATGTAAGCAATTTCAATGGTACTGGTGGATAGCCACTGAAAAATGATGCTTGTATATATATATATATATATATATATATATATATATATATATATATATATATATATATATATATATATATATATATATGAGGGAGAGAGGGAGGCTGGCGGGACAGTCAACTTATGAAAACTAATTTTACTTTAATGATTTTCCTCAGACTGAACGCCTCATGCAGTTGACACTCTCTGAGAGACACAAAAAAATAATCAAGGGGAACATTCTTGTAGCAGAAATCCTGAACTTGTACCCGTGGATTCAGACTTTTGATGGCATAAGTGTGTATATATGTACACTTTATGGATTTTGCTACATATTGTTACTAATTGTCAACTTTATTTGTAGGGCTATAATGTATATAGCTATTTATATTTTATAGTAGGTAATTGATATTTAACTACTGGTACTTCTATTCTCCCTCTCAGGCTCAAAGGCCTCAGTGACGGGAGATAAGCACTCATAACTAAGTACAGTTATTGCAGATGCTCATCTCTGTAACCTTCACTTATAATTATTTGATGCTTATATCTTTACAGATAATCAAGGAGTTCCTGAGATTAGAACCACAAGCGGATGAACCAGACCCAAGAGTAGCAGTTTTGAAAGGGCTGGAGAAATATAGGCTCCCAATAATTGCCATTCTCAAAAAAAGAAAAGCAGTTCCTCTGTATATAGAAACCTTACTTGAACTCTATGACCACGATGAAAGTCAATGCGAGTAATGTTTAGTTCAATTTGTTCATTTCAGTAGCTGGTAGCAATTTAATATATGTATCTTTTCATTATTAGCAATGCATCTTTCACTTTTATAAGCCTAGTATTCATGAAACTATGCTGCATGCAAAAACCAAACATTGTATTAAGCATGACCTATCTAACTGTAATGCTTGCACCAATTTCTATAAAGGTACTAATTTAATTGTTAAATTCCTGCTCTTCTATCAATTTTTTTGGCTGAGTGCTACGGCTAAATAATTGTTTGCAGCATAAGTGATGTTAAAGATTTTAATAGGTGTAAAGCATCTCTCTCTCTCTCTCTCTCTCTCTCTCTCTCTCTCTCTCTCTCTCTCTCTCTCTCTCTCTCTCTCTCTCTCTCTCTCTCTCTCTCTCTCTCTCTCTCTCTCTCTCTCTCTCTCTCTCTCTCTCGTAAAGAAAGACATTATTTCTAGTGTAAATAAACCCAATAGGCTGTCCAATTTGAAATTTAAAATGTAAATATCATCAATCTTTTTAGAAATGTTAGCTGCATCCTCTTCCCTTGCAGTCCAATAAGACAGGTCACTAATTTGTGTGGAGATAGAATTCTTGGAGTCACCTTTGCCGGCAGTAGTGCAAGTGCAAACAGTCTGATAAAAGTTTCTTCCATGGTTGTGATGAAATTCAGGACTTCTCACACTGTTTTGGTGGATATGATGAGAAGAATCGGGAGTTCGGGACATCAGTGCGTTATGTCGGGGCATGTAGGTTCGGCTGGGGTTTTCTTTCTTTCTTTCTTTTTTTTTTTCGATCAGTACTCATCATATTCTTACGAGGACTTGCTAGACAAAGCATTATTGCATTATGATATTACCCAAATAGTGTCTCAAGTAAAAAACATAACCGCATACTCGTACAAAAGATTTGCTGCTGTGACACAAACGACAAAAATCATTAGTATACTGGTCGTTCTGAGCATTCAATCAAAATGCTTGTCATTCATATAATTAGTAGAACCATCGAGGAGCTTTATTTTTGTTAATTCTTATGTGATAAAGCAATAATTACAGGAGAATTTTAAAAGATTGGTACTCAAATTAGTGGACTGTCCTATTGGATGTGACCATGTCTTCACTTTTTCCTTACACAGTTAATTTTCTTTTGTTTATTTGATTTACTTATTATCATATTTATTTCTATATTTATTTATTTGCACCAGATGCTTGCTTAGTTATATTGGGGTTACTTCACCTGCTTGGAGAAAGGAAAGACTCCATTTTTACTAAGGTTAAATTTCAGTACCTTTGATTTTAGAGTGGTGTGTATATATTGAAATTTCTGAATATATTATCACCTTAAGATATACATCTACATATAAATTTTATTTTAATGTCAAAATGTTATTAATGTTTACACTATTATTTCTTCCTTAAGGTACCAGAAGAAGAACTAAGAACAGGGCAGTCTAGTGTGTATTTGATGGTGCACCTGTAGCTGAACCAACATGTATTTCTATGGCTGTAGTCTCATTGGTAGCAGGGCTTTGTGTTTAATATTGAACACCCAAAAAATTGTGAACATTTCCTCCGTTTCACAACATAGGTATCAAGTATGACAAAGGTAACACTTCAAAAACAAGATCTCTACTTGTAAAACTCAATGAAGTAAAGACAGAATTGAGCTACAAAAATGCATAAATCTACTTCCAAATATATTCAACTCCACACATAATGCCTCTCTCTCTCTCTCTCTCTCTCTCTCTCTCTCTCTCTCTCTCTCTCTCTCTCTCTCTCTCTCTCTCTCTCTCTCTCTCTCTCTCTCTCTCTCTCTCTCTCTCGTCTCTCTCTCTCTCTCTCTCTCTCTCTCTCTCTCTCTCTCTCTCTCTCTCTCTCTCTCTCTCTCTCTCTCTCTCTCTCCTCTCTCTCTCTCTCTCTCTGTCACACACACACACACACACACACACACACACACACACACACTAGTCAATTACTAGTTAAAGATTAATCAGTGAAATAAATACATAACATCATGTTAATAAGTTTTCTAAAAGGAAAAGGAAATACTTGTACTTCTCCTTCCCCCCAACCCAGTATTCATGAAATCTTACTGAATTGTTCTTATGTTTTATATATATATATATATATATATATATATATATATATATATATATATATATATATATATATATATATATATATATATATATATATATATATATATACTCGTATATATATATATATATATAATGAATGGAGAGTAGACTCTCTCTCTCTCTCTCTCTCTCTCTCTCTCTCTCTCTCTCTCTCTCTCTCTCTCTCTCTCTCTCTCTCTCTCTCTCTCTCTCTCTCTCTCTCTCTCTCTCTCTCTCTCTCTCTCTCTCTCTCTCTCCAAATTGGGAAGTATTCTTCATGTACCATATGATGCATATATTTTTTTTTTATATGCATTTTTTACCTTTTTTTTTTTTTATTTCTCTATGTTATTGCAAATGATACATGAAGCTTCTTTATTACTGTTCTGAGCATTTCTGTAGATTTGTTTAGTTAGTATATCCCTTAGAAATACTCATTTTCTTTTTTTGTGTGGCTTTAAAGGATTAATGGTGACATATGGATATGATCTGGGTTAAAAGCTTGTACAAATAAGGTTAAATGTCTATTTTTGCACTGGTTGTTTCCCTAAGTTTCTTAAAAGTACTGTGATATAATGATTAGCAGTGGACTAATTAATTATTCTTTACAGGGTCTGTAACTCCTTACATTTAATTTATGTTAACTTTACTTACATATTTTTTCCTTTAGTTTATGAATGGGAGGAAGGTTTAATATTCATATCTTAAGAGATGCTTACTTTCTTTTCCACATTGCAAGTTTTAGTGATTAATACTCACAAATGTGTATTATTTACTTAATGGCTTGTCAAAACAGATTGTTTTGTGTTGCTTTTTTTTTTTCTCATGCTAGGATGAAGTGTTAGTAATGGAGTTTATTTTTTACATCTGTTTTATATATCATTACAGTTTTGAGGGGAGCTTTCTGTTAAATGTTCATGTGAAAAGCATATTATACTATAGATGATAAAAATTATAGTGTTTATTTATTTATTTTTTTTAATGCAATGAAATGGAGGGAACATTTAATTGTATATGAATATATTGAATTTATTACCTATTCTTTCCCTAACCTTGAGACAGCAGTAGCTAGCTGCTAGTATTAAAGGTACTAATGATTCATCATCTGCCTAAGAAAGACTAACTAATTAGTCATTTAATTGACTAACCTATGATCCACTTTACTAATGAGGTTAGTAGAAGCAGTGAACAGTACGAAGGCATTAGTCATATATATTTGAGTAAGACCATACTCAGGTTGAGTGCTCAGTTAGTCACAAATTGACTAACATTATGTTAGTCACTGTGACTAATGCTGCCACTCGTTCTAGACCCCATGGGTTTTACTAAGAAAAGTTAGTCAGCACACGACTAACTTTGGTTTTGTGTGACATAAAGGTACTAGGCCTTGCTGGCGCGCGAGAGTGTAAGAAAGGCAGGAAAAGTGAGTGGCGAGTGTGTGGGGCGACACTGTACCCTCCCCACGGTTTTGGAGGACAAAGTGAAAGATGGAGGCGGAAGGAAGGGCCAGTGAGCTGCGTATGCTTGACCTCTGAGTGGACGTAGGGAAAAAAAAAATGACACGTTTCGGAAATAACTTGTATCATAAGGAGAGAACGTGCATCCCGTTAAGCAGCCGCGCATTGCAAGGCCACGAGAGTACGTGGTATGATCGCAAGTGACACGTTCGGAAATCAGCGTTTAATTGCGTGTGTCTTAATAGAAAAAAATAGCTGATTTCCAAATTATACATCAAAGTATGACCTCGTCTAGTTCAGGAGAGTCCTTCGTATAAATGCACTGGTGTGTGTATGTGTGTGTGAGTGTTATTGCTAGTTACCTCTCTCTCTCTCTCTCTCTCTCTCTCTCTCTCTCTGTCAGTAGTTGCACAGGTCTTCAAGGGTATTTTTACGGTTTTAGCGACAGATTAACAACATTTCTACATTAATAACAGGAGAAACACCATTGAAAACCCTGATAATCATCTTTTATACCTTTGAAAAACAGTCGTGAGGAGAGAGAGAGAGAGAGGGGGAGAGTAGGAGCATTTCAGTTGAGCCTATTCTGCCCTGGTTCGTGTTTGCTGCGGTGACACGGTGCCGCACTGAGTGAAGATTGCGTTCTTAATCACTTATCGGGGGTGGAGTGGGGAAAGGAGAGTCAGGAAGTGAGGATATTTATATTATTTGACATATTATTTGATAGCATGTCAACTTTTGTGTGTGTGTGTGTGTGTGTGTGTGTGTGTGGGTGGGTGTTGGATCAGTGACAGGTGGCGCTGGGGAGTTACCACGGCGAGCGGCTGGCTGGCTGCAGTGTTTTGGTCAGCACTGGTCAATCTTGCCCTATACGCTCTATTAACCAGTGTTTCCGTCTTCCCGACACCTTCTTCCTGCACCAAGCACCGTCAAGCATCACCAGAGAGGCACGAGTACGTAAGGTGAGTCCAGCGGGGCCAGTCTCTCCTCAGTCAGCCTTACTGCCTTCACAACACCCTAATCCTCCCTGTAGTGTCTTGTATTCGTTTATTTAGGATTCATTATTCGTTATTTAGTTTTTTTAGGGGTTAATTATTTATATTTAGGTTTTGTTTACGTCTGAGTCTGGAAAGAGTTGGAAATTTATTCAAATATTTAATGTTCCCCAATATGTAAACAAGCCGTCAGCTGTATTATTAGCCATTATTTGTCTCCTCTCTCACTTATTGTAAGCCTAACATATCACAAGATGGATCCACATGTCTAGCCTTCATATCCGCTGGTCAGATATATCCGTCATTGCCTGGTTTTGGTGTTATATAGGAATAAATAAAGCAACATGGCCGCCGGCGCCCCCACTGAGGTCGCCCCCGAGGGCCGCCATGATGGACTGGCACCTGTTCCGGCTTGTTGGTTCCAATATTTTTTTTTATTTTTCTGAATTAATTTATTTGGCTTGTATAGTAAGATTTTATGGTTTCTAAAAATATTTCGTTGCTTTTGAAGTGTTTTTCTTGCTTCAGTTAAGTAAATGTGCTGAATTTGGTGTTGTTTTTTATGTAAATAAGGGGCAGTTTGTACGGTGAAATTTACCCAGCCTGGTTTTTGGCTTTTTTATTTGAGGCTTTAATGAAGATTTTATTGCTTCAAAAAATCGTTTATGATTTTTAAAGTATGTTGCGTTTCTGTTGAGTTAAGTATGTGGAATTTGAATAGGCTTATTATCCTGTTGAAAGTGGTGATTTTGTCATTTTTTAGCTTCTTTATTTTTTTATTGTAGCTTGCAACTAAGTGTGCATTATTTTAAAAAAATAGTTCAGATTTTTTAAAATGCTTTTTTACCAGTGTAAAGTGGAATAGGTGGACTTTTCAGTGTTTTTAATGGTGTCAAAATTTCCAACACTTTTTCCATATTTCGCATAATATTACTTTATAACTACTGAGACTGGAGGTGTTTTGATATTGTGAATATTAATTAAAGTAATTGTCAAGTCAGAATATATAATGCATTCGAGCCTAGCTTCATTTTTTCTATGGGTCAATTTCAAAATTAAATACGTTACGTACGTATGGCAGCGGGGCGCCGGCACCTCGCCTGTGACGTCATCAAGGATTCGGGACTCGGTCTGCTCCAGTGTCTTCTCAATATTTACCGTAATTTCCAGTGTTTTCCAAGTGTTTCTAGCTGTTTCTAAAGTCAGGCGTGTAGATAGTTGTAGTAGAAGGAAGAAAATAAGAGAAATGAAAGAGGAGAAGGAAGAAACAAAAAGAAATGGAGGAGGAGGCAAAACAGGTAAACAATATTTAGCTTAGTTTCCCTTGCTGCGCTGCAGTTCTCTGTAATATTTGGTGTGTTTTGGGTGTTTTACGTGTTTAGGATGTATGTAGGAATATTGTGGGGTGTTTAGAGTGTGTTTTGGTGGTGTTTAGGTGTGTTTTGGGTGTATATTTGGTGTTATCGTTGTGTTTTGGGTGAATTTTGGGTGTTTTAAATGTGGTTTAGGATGTTTTTAGTTATATTGTAAGTGGTTTGAGTCGTGTGGGGTGTTTTGAGTATATTGTGGAATGTTTTTGTGTGTTATGGGTGTGTTTGGGGGTATATTGAGGTGTAGTAAGTTTGTTTTAGGTTTATTTTCTGTTTTAAGTGTTTTGGTGAGTTTGGGTAAGTGTGTCGGGTCTTTTGAGGTGTATTTGATTGTGTGCAAGTAGTTTTGGGTCTTTAAGGGTGTGTTTGTGGCGTGTTTGTGGTGTTGAGTGGTGCTTTAAGTGTGTTTTGGATGTTTTGATGTGTTTTGGGTGTGTTTGATGAGTTTTGGGGTGTTGTAGTGTATTTTGGGTGTTTTAAATCTTTTGAGTGTGTTTGGATGAGTTTTAAGTATATTGGGGTGCTTTGAGTGTGTTTTGGATAAATTCAGCGTGGTTGGGGTGGGTTATTTGGATATTTTTAGATGTTACGGGGTGTTTTGAGTGAATATTCAATATTTGGTTGTGTTTAGGTGAGTGTAGTGGGCATTTTGGGGTGTTGTGATGTGTTTTGGTTGTGTTTTGGATGTTTTGAGTGTATTTTGAGTGTGTTTTGGTAAGTTTTGTTGCATGTAGGGATGTTGAGTGTTATATATATATATATATATATATATATATATATATATATATATATATATATATATATATATATATATATATATATATATATATATATATATATATATATATATATATATATACATATATATAATGGGAAGGCAATGAGAAGAGGGACAAAAGAACATGGGATGCACCGTCTGTGTTCATACCGGGATCTGATGTCAGTTCTTGTGAAGGGCCAGAATGCATATTTCTGAAGTCTGGAAGGAGTTGTCCACCAGCCTGTATGGACACAAGGCTGTAGCTCCAAAACTAACTGTAGGATTCTCTCTAAAATAGTCTCATTGAGATTCTCGCACAAAATTACCTATTCGTAACTTAATCTAACCTAACCTAACCGCTACAAGAGTAAATGAGCCGAAACATTACCAGACTTCGGGAATATGCCTCCAGAGGGATACGGGTTAAGGTCGCTTCACACACATCAGTGCCGTATTCGTTCCGTGCTGTTCAGTGCTTCAGTGTCAGTAAAAAAAAATTCATCATTTTGGAATTCAGCAGAAGCATTTACACACGTCCGGCGAAGTACCGTGTTTTGACTGAAGTGATTGTTACGTCTCCATTCCATGAAATGGAATATCGTTGTCACTGGTATTTTAAAAATTTTCACGGATGTCGGACAAGTGTTTGAAATAAAATAGAAGAAATTGAAATGGTGATAAATACTCATTTTAATTGATGTAATTAATCACATTGTACATTATACTTACCAGAACACACCACATCACACCACACCACATCATAACACACCACACCATACCACACCACACCACACATCACTGAGCAATGTCATCAAACAGTTTTTGGACATTCTTAAGTACTGGAAAATTTTTGTTTCATCATTAATTAATTCCTCGTACAGAGTAGCAAAATCTCATTCAGTTTCTCTTTTTCTTCCACGTTTCATGTACCCACTTTTCTTTTCTTTATTTTTTGTTAAGAAAGCATCTTGCTCTTCATCAAGAATCATGACAATCATAGCTAACTCCACATCTGAAAGGATATTTGTGCATAGACGTCACGAAAGCGACATGGATATCACTGACACTATACGATACTAATACAGCACTGATAGGTGTGAAACCACCTTTGAGTGTACTATTCAGATAGTGTACCCACTATCTGCCAATTTCACTGGGACAAAAGCACAATTAGGTGATTGTTAAGAAGAAGAACAATAATAATAATAATAATAATAATAATAATAATAATAATAATAATAATAATATAATAAAAGGAGTTAAGCCATCTATATAGTTAGCTAGATTGATATCATTATTATTGTTATCATCATTATTACATATCAAGGTATTGTGACATTATTATTAATAATAATATGTTATTATTATTATTATTATTATTATTATTATTATTATTATTATTATTATTATTATTATTGTTATTATTATTATCATTATCATATTTCAGCTATCCAACATCAGAACAGTATATGAATATGGCAAATGCTGTTTTGACATCATTTCCTGCCATCCTGAGAAACAGTGATCTCGAGGAGCATGAATTGCAGCTGCAATGGAAATTGCGCACCCAGCGCAAGTTTCAGAATTCAAGAAAGAG
Source organism: Scylla paramamosain (assembly GCF_035594125.1). Classification (NCBI taxonomy): domain Eukaryota; kingdom Metazoa; phylum Arthropoda; class Malacostraca; order Decapoda; family Portunidae; genus Scylla; species Scylla paramamosain. Next base: position 13,359,083 of record NC_087167.1, on the reverse strand, counting down.
GTAGGATTCCAAAGTGACTGAGGTGACGTCAAGGAAAAAGAAGATCCCTTGCATAGCGCCAAAAGAGACTACGTGTCTACTGATGTATGGAGTAAAGGCTTACCTTCCACCAAGGCCCCATTCAGAAGATGATGAGTCATTAGAGAGACATAGACAGTGGCTTGCTCTACATTGGATGAAGAAAGATCCCGAGTTAGATAAGGTATGTGATATTTGTACGCTTGATTTATCTTTTTTATATTTCAGAGACTTCTTTACTGGTGTTGTTTAAAAATACCTCCTCTTATGTAAGCAATTTCAATGGTACTGGTGGATAGCCACTGAAAAATGATGCTTATATATATATATATATATATATATATATATATATATATATATATGAGGGAGAGAGGGAGGCTGGCGGGACAGTCAACTTATGAAAACTAATTTTACTTTAATGATTTTCCTCAGGCTGAACGCCTCATGCAGTTGACACTCTCTGAGAGACACAAAAAAATAATCAAGGGGAACATTCTTGTAGCAGAAATCCTGAACTTGTACCCATGGATTCAGACTTTTGATGGCATAAGTGTGTATATATGTACACTTTATGGATTTTGCTACATATTGCTACTAATTGTCAACTTTATTTGTAGGGCTATAATGTATATAGCTATTTATATTTTATAGTAGGTAATTGATATTTAACTACTGGTACTTCCATTCTCCCTCTCAGGCTCAAAGGCCTCAGTGACGGGAGATAAGCACTCATAACAATTAGGTGATTGTTAAGAAGAAGAACAATAATAATGATAATAATAATAATAATAATAATAATAATAATATAATAAAAGGAGTTAAGCCATCTATATAGTTAGCTAGATTGATATCATTATTATTGTTATCATCATTATTACATATCAAGGTATTGTGACATTATTATTAATAATATGTTGTTATTATTATTATTATTATTATTATTATTATTGTTATTATTATTATTGTTATTATTATTATCATTATCATATTTCAGCTATCCAACATCAGAACAGTATATGAATATGGCAAATGCTGTTTTGACATCATTTCCTGCCATCCTGAGAAACAGTGATCTCGAGGAGCATGAATTGCAGCTGCAATGGAAATTGCGCATCCAGCGCAAGTTTCAGAATTCAAGAAAGAGGCAGGATTCCAAAGTGACTCAGGTGACGTCAAGGAAAAAGAAGATCCCTTGCATAGCGCCAAAAGAGACTACGTGTCTACTGATGTATGGAGTAAAGGCTTACCTTCCACCAAGGCCCCATTCAGAAGATGATGAGTCATTAGAGAGACATAGACAGTGGCTTGCTCTACATTGGATGAAGAAAGATCCCGAGTTAGATAAGGTATGTGATATTTGTACGCTTGATTTATCTTTTTTATATTTCAGAGACTTCTTTACTGGTGTTGTTTAAAAATACCTCCTCTTATGTAAGCAATTTCAATGGTACTGGTGGATAGCCACTGAAAAATGATGCTTATATATATATATATATATATATATATATATATATATATATATATATATATATATATATATATATATATGAGGGAGAGAGGGAGGCTGGCGGGACAGTCAACTTATGAAAACTAATTTTACTTTAATGATTTTACTCAGGCTGAACGCCTCATGCAGTTGACACTCTCTGAGAGACACAAAAAAATAATCAAGGGGAACATTCTTTTAGCACAAATCCTGAACTTGTACCCGTGGATTCAGACTTTTGATGGCATAAGTGTGTACACTTTATGGATTTTGCTACATATTGCTACTAATTGTCAACTTTATTTGTAGGGCTATAATGTATATAGCTATTTATATTTTATAGTAGGTAATTGATATTTAACTACTGGTACTTCCATTCTCCCTCTCAGGCTCAAAGGCCTCAGTGACGGGAGATAAGCACTCATAACAATTAGGTGATTGTTAAGAAGAAGAACAATAATAATAATAATAATAATAATAATAATAATAATAATAATAATAATTTATAATAAAAGGAGTTAAGCCATCTATATAGTTAGCTAGATTGATATCATTATTATTGTTATCATCATTATTACATATCAAGGTATTGTGACATTATTATTAATAATATGTTGTTGTTATTATTATTATTATTATTATTATTATTATTATTATTATTATTATTATTATTATTATTATTATTATTGTTATTATTATTATCATTATCATATTTCAGCTATCCAACATCAGAACAGTATATGAATATGGCAAATGCTGTTTTGACATCATTTCCTGCCATCCTGAGAAACAGTGATCTCGAGGAGCATGAATTGCAGCTGCAATGGAAATTGCGCATCCAGCGCAAGTTTCAGAATTCAAGAAAGAGGCAGGATTCCAAAGTGACTCAGGTGACGTCAAGGAAAAAGAAGATCCCTTGCATAGCGCCAAAAGAGACTACGTGTCTACTGATGTATGGAGTAAAGGCTTACCTTCCACCAAGGCCCCATTCAGAAGATGATGAGTCATTAGAGAGACATAGACAGTGGCTTGCTCTACATTGGATGAAGAAAGATCCCGAGTTAGATAAGGTATGTGATATTTGTACGCTTGATTTATCTTTTTTATATTTCAGAGACTTCTTTACTGGTGTTGTTTTAAAATACCTGCTCTTATGTAAGCAATTTCAATGGTACTGGTGGATAGCCACTGAAAAATGATGCTTGTATATATATATATATATATATATATATATATATATATATATATATATATATATATATATATATATATATATATGAGGCGCGTGGTGACATAAGTGCCAAAGCGCCACCAAGATGGAAAATCACTTTTTTGCTCCATTCCCATCTCCAAACCCTCTACTTTTCAACTGCGTAATCGGCAGTTCAAACCGACAACTGCAATATGGTGGAAAATCCCACTAAAGAGAAGGGTATGTCGCCCGTAGCTTTGCCCGGTTTGGTGGGACCCCTCACGGTCTAGACTAGCGTTCAAAGCGCCATTTTTACTCTTGTCCCACGTTGAAACCTGTTCGTTATCTCCAGTCTAGCTCCCGAGTTTGAAACAGGCGTCCAAAGCGCCATTCGACCATAAGGTCGAGAATCAGGGGGAAGAAAAAGGTAAATTAGCCTTAAGCACCTCTGTTCTGTCGCGACCCCACGGGATGAGGCTGTGTTTAAAGCGCCAATGTTGTGTTTGTGGTGGCGGGAGCGGCGGCGACCAATGGGAACCGCTCTACCGCGCCGCCTGGGCAAAATTGGGCCAATGAGAACGCGCCATTCTTCCCGCTACCCCTCCCTGCCGAGCCCGGGGAAGCCAGTGTTCATCCTGCAACTACCCCAGAAGTACCCCACAATACGTCGACTTCAGCCTGGCAAACTGCAACACCTGCAACAGCTGCTTGAGTTCATCCCAAATGTCAACCAGCCATACCTTCAGTTCATCATCAGGAAGCAGCAGGAACTGGATAATACTGAAGAAGATGACAGCACTGAGGACGAGGATGAGGACCACCTAGAGTACGACAGTGACAGTGAGGACATTGTAGATGACCCCCAGCCGCTACAGGACGAGGACAACACTGGTGAGTGAGGACGAGTCAGATGACTCGCATCTCTCACAACGTAAGCTTTCATTTAAGACCAAAATGAGCTTTCTATCTTAATCCGTTACGGAGTTATCGCATTCTGAAAGTCGCAAAACTTTGACCGCGTTTTTCTCAGTTTTTTATATTTGGCGCTTTGGCACTTACGTCACCACGCGCCTCATATATATATATATATATATATATATATATGAGGGAGAGAGGGAGGCTGGCGGGACAGTCAACTTATGAAAACTAATTTTACTTTAATGATTTTCCTCAGACTGAACGCCTCATGCAGTTGACACTCTCTGAGAGACACAAAAAAATAATCAAGGGGAACATTCTTGTAGCAGAAATCCTGAACTTGTACCCGTGGATTCAGACTTTTGATGGCATAAGTGTGTATATATGTACACTTTATGGATTTTGCTACATATTGTTACTAATTGTCAACTTTATTTGTAGGGCTATAATGTATATAGCTATTTATATTTTATAGTAGGTAATTGATATTTAACTACTGGTACTTCTATTCTCCCTCTCAGGCTCAAAGGCCTCAGTGACGGGAGATAAGCACTCATAACTAAGTACAGTTATTGCAGATGCTCATCTCTGTAACCTTCACTTATAATTATTTGATGCTTATATCTTTACAGATAATCAAGGAGTTCCTGAGATTAGAACCACAAGCGGATGAACCAGACCCAAGAGTAGCAGTTTTGAAAGGGCTGGAGAAATATAGGCTCCCAATAATTGCCATTCTCAAAAAAAGAAAAGCAGTTCCTCTGTATATAGAAACCTTACTTGAACTCTATGACCACGATGAAAGTCAATGCGAGTAATGTTTAGTTCAATTTGTTCATTTCAGTAGCTGGTAGCAATTTAATATATGTATCTTTTCATTATTAGCAATGCATCTTTCACTTTTATAAGCCTAGTATTCATGAAACTATGCTGCATGCAAAAACCAAACATTGTATTAAGCATGACCTATCTAACTGTAATGCTTGCACCAATTTCTATAAAGGTACTAATTTAATTGTTAAATTCCTGCTCTTCTATCAATTTTTTTGGCTGAGTGCTACGGCTAAATAATTGTTTGCAGCATAAGTGATGTTAAAGATTTTAATAGGTGTAAAGCATCTCTCTCTCTCTCTCTCTCTCTCTCTCTCTCTCTCTCTCTCTCTCTCTCTCTCTCTCTCTCTCTCTCTCTCTCGTAAAGAAAGACATTATTTCTAGTGTAAATAAACCCAATAGGCTGTCCAATTTGAAATTTAAAATGTAAATATCATCAATCTTTTTAGAAATGTTAGCTGCATCCTCTTCCCTTGCAGTCCAATAAGACAGGTCACTAATTTGTGTGGAGATAGAATTCTTGGAGTCACCTTTGCCGGCAGTAGTGCAAGTGCAAACAGTCTGATAAAGGTTTCTTCCATGGTTGTGATGAAATTCAGGACTTCTCACACTGTTTTGGTGGATATGATGAGAAGAATCGGGAGTTCGGGACATCAGTGCGTTATGTCGGGGCATGTAGGTTCGGCTGGGGTTTTCTTTCTTTCTTTTTTTTTTTTCGATCAGTACTCATCATATTCTTACGAGGACTTGCTAGACAAAGCATTATTGCATTATGATATTACCCAAATAGTGTCTCAAGTAAAAAACATAACCGCATACTCGTACAAAAGATTTGCTGCTGTGACACAAACGACAAAAATCATTAGTATACTGGTCGTTCTGAGCATTCAATCAAAATGCTTGTCATTCATATAATTAGTAGAACCATCGAGGAGCTTTATTTTTGTTAATTCTTATGTGATAAAGCAATAATTACAGGAGAATTTTAAAAGATTGGTACTCAAATTAGTGGACTGTCCTATTGGATGTGACCATGTCTTCACTTTTTCCTTACACAGTTAATTTTCTTTTGTTTATTTGATTTACTTATTATCATATTTATTTATATATTTATTTATTTGCACCAGATGCTTGCTTAGTTATATTGGGGTTACTTCACCTGCTTGGAGAAAGGAAAGACTCCATTTTTACTAAGGTTAAATTTCAGTACCTTTGATTTTAGAGTGGTGTGTATATATTGAAATTTCTGAATATATTATCACCTTAAGATATACATCTACATATAAATTTTATTTTAATGTCAAAATGTTATTAATGTTTACACTATTATTTCTTCCTTAAGGTACCAGAAGAAGAACTAAGAACAGGGCAGTCTAGTGTGTATTTGATGGTGCACCTGTAGCTGAACCAACATGTATTTCTATGGCTGTAGTCTCATTGGTAGCAGGGCTTTGTGTTTAATATTGAACACCCAAAAAATTGTGAACATTTCCTCCGTTTCACAACATAGGTATCAAGTATGACAAAGGTAACACTTCAAAAACAAGATCTCTACTTGTAAAACTCAATGAAGTAAAGACAGAATTGAGCTACAAAAATGCATAAATCTACTTCCAAATATATTCAACTCCACACATAATGCCTCTCTCTCTCTCTCTCTCTCTCTCTCTCTCTCTCTCTCTCTCTCTCTCTCTCTCTCTCTCTCTCTCTCTCTCTCTCTCTCTCTCTCTCTCTCTCTCTCTCTCTCTCTCTCTCTCTCTCTCTCTCTCTCTCTCTCTCTCTCTCTCTGTCACACACACACACACACACACACACACTAGTCAATTACTAGTTAAAGATTAATCAGTGAAATAAATACATAACATCATGTTAATAAGTTTTCTAAAAGGAAAAGGAAATACTTGTACTTCTCCTTCCCCCCAACCCAGTATTCATGAAATCTTACTGAATTGTTCATATGTTTTATATATATAATATATATATATATATATTATATATATATATATATATATATATATATATATATATATATATATATATATATATATATATATATATATATATATATATATATATATATATATATATATATATATAATGAATGGAGAGTAGACTCTCTCTCTCTCTCTCTCTCTCTCTCTCTCTCTCTCTCTCTCTCTCTCTCTCTCTCTCTCTCTCTCTCTCTCTCTCTCTCTCTCTCTCTCTCTCTCTCTCTCTCTCTCTCTCTCTCCAAATTGGGAAGTATTCTTCATGTACCATATGATGCATATATTTTTTTTTATATGCATTTTTTACCTTTTTTTTTTTTATTTCTCTATGTTATTGCAAATGATACATGAAGCTTCTTTATTACTGTTCTGAGCATTTCTGTAGATTTGTTTAGTTAGTATATCCCTTAGAAATACTCATTTTTTTTTTTTTGTGTGGCTTTAAAGGATTAATGGTGACATATGGATATGATCTGGGTTAAAAGCTTGTACAAATAAGGTTAAATGTCTATTTTTGCACTGGTTGTTTCCCTAAGTTTCTTAAAAGTACTGTGATATAATGATTAGCAGTGGACTAATTAATTATTCTTTACAGGGTCTGTAACTCCTTACATTTAATTTATGTTAACTTTACTTACATATTTTTTCCTTTAGTTTATGAATGGGAGGAAGGTTTAATATTCATATCTTAAGAGATGCTTACTTTCTTTTCCACATTGCAAGTTTTAGTGATTAATACTCACAAATGTGTATTATTTACTTAATGGCTTGTCAAAACAGATTGTTTTGTGTTGCTTTTTTTTTTCTCATGCTAGGATGAAGTGTTAGTAATGGAGTTTATTTTTTACATCTGTTTTATATATCATTACAGTTTTGAGGGGAGCTTTCTGTTAAATGTTCATGTGAAAAGCATATTATACTATAGATGATAAAAATTATAGTGTTTATTTATTTTTTTTTTAATGCAATGAAATGGAGGGAACATTTAATTGTATATGAATATATTGAATTTATTACCTATTCTTTCCCTAACCTTGAGACAGCAGTAGCTAGCTGCTAGTATTAAAGGTACTAATGATTCATCATCTGCCTAAGAAAGACTAACTAATTAGTCATTTAATTGACTAACCTATGATCCACTTTACTAATGAGGTTAGTAGAAGCAGTGAACAGTACGAAGGCATTAGTCATATATATTTGAGTAAGACCATACTCAGGTTGAGTGCTCAGTTAGTCACAAATTGACTAACATTATGTTAGTCACTGTGACTAATGCTGCCACTCGTTCTAGACCCCATGGGTTTTACTAAGAAAAGTTAGTCAGCACACGACTAACTTTGGTTTTGTGTGACATAAAGGTACTAGGCCTTGCTGGCGCGCGAGAGTGTAAGAAAGGCAGGAAAAGTGAGTGGCGAGTGTGTGGGGCGACACTGTACCCTCCCCACGGTTTTGGAGGACAAAGTGAAAGATGGAGGCGGAAGGAAGGGCCAGTGAGCCGCGTATGCTTGACCTCTGAGTGGACGTAGGGGAAAAAAAAATGACACGTTTCGGAAATAACTTGTATCATAAGGAGAGAACGTGCATCCCGTTAAGCAGCCGCGCATTGCAAGGCCACGAGAGTACGTGGTATGATCGCAAGTGACACGTTCGGAAATCAGCGTTTAATTGCGTGTGTCTTAATAGAAAAAAATAGCTGATTTCCAAATTATACATCAAAGTATGACCTCGTCTAGTTCAGGAGAGTCCTTCGTATAAATGCACTGGTGTGTGTATGTGTGTGTGAGTGTTATTGCTAGTTACCTCTCTCTCTCTCTCTCTCTCTCTCTCTCTCTCTCTCTGTCAGTAGTTGCACAGGTCTTCAAGGGTATTTTTACGGTTTTAGTGACAGATTAACAACATTTCTACATTAATAACAGGAGAAACACCATTGAAAACCCTGATAATCATCTTTATACCTTTGAAAAACAGTCGTGAGGAGAGAGAGAGAGAGAGGGGGAGAGTAGGAGCATTTCAGTTGAGCCTATTCTGCCCTGGTTCGTGTTTGCTGCGGTGACACGGTGCCGCACTGAGTGAAGATTGCGTTCTTAATCACTTATCGGGGGTGGAGTGGGGAAAGGAGAGTCAGGAAGTGAGGATATTTATATTATTTGACATATTATTTGATAGCATGTCAACTTTTGTGTGTGTGTGTGTGTGGGTGGGTGTTGGATCAGTGACAGGTGGCGCTGGGGAGTTACCACGGCGAGCGGCTGGCTGGCTGCAGTGTTTTGGTCAGCACTGGTCAATCTTGCCCTATACGCTCTATTAACCAGTGTTTCTGTCTTCCCGACACCTTCTTCCTGCACCAAGCACCGTCAAGCATCACCAGAGAGGCACGAGTACGTAAGGTGAGTCCAGCGGGGCCAGTCTCTCCTCAGTCAGCCTTACTGCCTTCACAACACCCTAATCCTCCCTGTAGTGTCTTGTATTCGTTTATTTAGGATTCATTATTCGTTATTTAGTTTTTTTAGGGGTTAATTATTTATATTTAGGTTTTGTTTACGTCTGAGTCTGGAAAGAGTTGGAAATTTATTCAAATATTTAATGTTCCCCAATATGTAAACAAGCCGTCAGCTGTGTTATTAGCCATTATTTGCCTCCTCTCTCACTTATTGTAAGCCTAACATATCACAAGATGGATCCACATGTCTAGCCTTCATATCCGCTGGTCAGATATATCCGTCATTGCCTGGTTTTGGTGTTATATAGGAATAAATAAAGCAACATGGCCGCCGGCGCCCCCACTGAGGTCGCCCCCGAGGGCCGCCATGATGGACTGGCACCTGTTCCGGCTTGTTGGTTCCAATATTTTTTTTTATTTTTCTGAATTAATTTAATTGGCTTGTATAGTAAGATTTTATGGTTTCTAAAAATATTTCGTTGCTTTTGAAGTGTTTTTCTTGCTTCAGTTAAGTAAATGTGCTGAATTTGGTGTTGTTTTTTTATGTAAATAAGGGGCAGTTTGTACGGTGAAATTTACCCAGCCTGGTTTTTGGCTTTTTTATTTGAGGCTTTAATGAAGATTTTATTGCTTCAAAAAATCGTTTATGATTTTTAAAGTATGTTGCGTTTCTGTTGAGTTAAGTATGTGGAATTTGAATAGGCTTATTATCCCGTTGAAAGTGGTGATTTTGTCATTTTTTAGCTTCTTTATTTTTTTATTGTAGCTTGCAACTAAGTGTGCATTATTTTAAAAAATAGTTCAGATTTTTTAAAATGCTTTTTTACCAGTGTAAAGTGGAATAGGTGGACTTTTCAGTGTTTTTAATGGTGTCAAAATTTCCAACACTTTTTCCATATTTCGCATAATATTACTTTATAACTACTGAGACTGGAGGTGTTTTGATATTGTGAATATTAATTAAAGTAATTGTCAAGTCAGAATATATAATGCATTCGAGCCTAGCTTCATTTTTTCTATGGGTCAATTTCAAAATTAAATACGTTACGTACGTATGGCAGCGGGGCGCCGGCACCTCGCCTGTGACGTCATCAAGGATTCGGGACTCGGTCTGCTCCAGTGTCTTCTCAATATTTACCGTAATTTCCAGTGTTTTCCAAGTGTTTCTAGCTGTTTCTAAAGTCAGGCGTGTAGATAGTTATAGTAGAAGGAAGAAAATAAGAGAAATGAAAGAGGAGAAGGAAGAAACAAAAAGAAATGGAGGAGGAGGCAAAACAGGTAAACAATATTTAGCTTAGTTTCCCTTGCTGCGCTGCAGTTCTCTGTAATATTTGGTGTGTTTTGGGTGTTTTACGTGTTTAGGATGTATGTAGGAATATTGTGGGGTGTTTAGAGTGTGTTTTGGTGGTGTTTAGGTGTGTTTTGGGTGTATATTTGGTGTTATCGTTGTGTTTTGGGTGAATTTTGGGTGTTTTAAATTTCTAGGGAAATTTCCCTAAATTTTCAAAGTCCATTTATCGCTCTTTTATGTCTCCCCCCCAAAAAAACCCCGATTCCCCACAGGCCCCCAAGCTTGTTGGGGAGGGTGGGGGGAGTGGGGTGGAGGAAAAGGGGGAGGTCCAACCCTGCAGTTTTACCTTTCCAATGTTGGCAGATTCATTTCCTTTAACCTGTCTTCATGTTAATTCTTCCATTTATGGAACTATTTTCATTGCCATCCTTTGTATCCTTTCTAGTTTTTTTTTTTTTACATCTTTCTTTTTGTTGGGAAACCACACTGATTCATCATATTCCAGCTTTAGTCTAATCATAATGGTAATTGTCTTTCTCATCATATCTTTATCCATGTAGTGGATTTTTTTCTTTTTTATGTAGGAGGGACACTGGCCAAGGGCAACAAAAATCCATAAAAAAAAAAAAAAAAAAAAAACACTGAGATGCCAGTCCCAGAAAAGGGTCTAAAACAGTAGTAAAAAATTGAAGGATAAAATGTCTTGAAACCTCCCTCCTGAAGGAATTAAGTCATAGGAAGGTTGAAATACAGAAGCAGGCAGGGAGTTCCAGAGTTTACCAGAGAATGGGATGAATGATCGAGAATACTGGTTAACTCTTGTATTAGAGAGGTGGACAGAATAGGGGTGAGAGAAAGAAGAAAGTCTTGTGCAGTGAGGTTGCGGGAGGAGGGGAGGCATGCAGTTAGCAAGATCAGAAGACCAGTTAGCATGAAAATAGCGGTAGAAGACAGCTAGATATGCAACATTGCGGCGGTGAGAGAGAGGCTGAAGACAGTCAGTTAGACACTTTATTGTTACAAAGGCAAGATTTATGTTATTGTCAGTCATCAGCACCTGCATACTTTTGTATTGTTATATGTCATATACCAATAAAATAACAAAATGTGCTGATTCTGAGACAGTAATTAATAATTCAGTGCCAGCAACATTACTTGAACAATAGGAAGTTGAAGAAATGGAAAGAAAATGTTTACTCACTTTTGTTTATTTATTTATTTCTCATATGTAACGTTTAGTCTACTGTAACTAATTTATACTCTAGAGATGCAGCAATGTTTTTTTCTAACTTGATGGTAGGTTGTTTTCCTAATCATCATCTGGTAGCTTGATGAAACCAGACATAACTGTGTGATGTCCAGCTTCCTCTCTTCCTCTGCACATCATTCAAGGGTGGCTGCTGCAGTTGTCGTGCAGTGTGTGTGCATGTGTATGTGTAGAATATATTCATCTGATGTGAAATGCCAATTGTGATGTGGAGAAAGCAGATATGAGCAATGGTGTTAGGAAAAATCATGGTCAACATTGCATGTAATAATATGTACTACACTATAGGTAATTGGACGAAATAGTGTTGTACGATATGTTGGGACCTTTTACTGTGAGCTGATCCATAGAATGTTGTTTGTTTGGTGATGTTTACTCGTACTTAATACACAACCCCCTGGTCGGGAAGAGCAAAAATCCAGGAAAGCTGCAGACAGTAGGTTTAAAGGAGACTACCCAGATGTCATTTTGCACCCTGCTCATGGCAATTTTTCCTTCTCTCCTCTCTTCTCCTATCTAGTGTGAATGGACAACAGTAAGGAGCTCAGAAATTGAATCAACACACCAGAGAACCTGTCTTGTACCCAAATGGCCTGATATATAACATTTTGAACCAGCAGTGGAATGCACAGATCCTGATTCATATATAGACCTGATGGCTTCTTCACAGGTAATAATAATTTGATTTGGTTTCTTCATATCTAATTCTCAGAGCACATTTTTTTTTTTCATGTAAATTCTTATTTGTGCCTTTTTTATGTAAATTCTTATTTGTGCCATTTCATATTTTGTAGCATCTGCATTTCCTCCACTATTTGAAGAATCTCTCCTTTTCTGATCTTTGTTAATATTCTTATATGCTTTTTATTTCACCTTTTCTCATCTTTTGTTTAAACACCTATAAAGCCTTTTTTCAATCAAGTAATATAGTTTATTCATATTTATACCATCTTTGTTGAATTTGGAGTTTTTATTATTACTTGCAATTTTTGTTTTTTTTTCTTGTTTTTTTCTGTCCTCTTGTTGAATTTATTTTATGCTTTTTTTCATTTGTATTTCATGATGAGCATTTACTAGATCACTTTTCCTTAAATAACTTTACTCTTTATATGATGAACATTTACTATAGAGGATCCAGACCTGCACTGCTGCCACCTCAACCTGGTCCAGCAGGGTGTGGCCTGGGGGATTCATGTGTTAAGGAAACTGAGACTGCAACATTGCATGACCTATGTGTTTGCCATGTGTACTGGAAGATATACAATGTCATTGTTCAATCATCAAATTGAAAGCCATTCAAAAAAATAAATTAATAAAAAAAAAAATAAAAAAATAAAAAAATAATAATAATAACTTAGGAATAATTAAGGCAACAGATGGCAGTATGAGTGAGAGAGAGGTATTGACTGTGAATGTGACAGCAATGTGGAACAGGTACAGCCAACACCCCAAGTACTGAGTAAGACTGGTTTCATTATAGATCATTTGCATGATTGCTTTTTCTCTTCGTTTTTTATTTATTTTTTTTTTTATTTATTCTGTTACTTGCTTTTTTCACTAATTCTTATTTTTATTTGATGATCTTTGTTGCAGTTAATACATGGGGGTGACATGGTACAGTGATACCACAGGCACTTTGGGGGCCAAGGGATCCTCAGATGCATACAGGTTTGAATCCTGGCCTTGGTCTGAGGATAGGAAGGGCATCCACTCAGGGTAATGATTCCTAAATGCCATAACCAAAGGAGGCACCATCCTAGCCTTAATACACTAGGGAAACCAAATGTTAAAGCAGTTAATCTGTCATTTCATTGTTAACAACTAATTGAAAGCTCTATCCACAAAGTCTACATGCATTCACATGGCAAGGTACAGAAATAAAACAATGTAGAGGAAGATCATTCTTGAGGAAATTATGCACTATAACAACAGTAAATTACTATGATACAGGTGTAAAAAAAAAAAAAAAAAATTAAAGTTTAAACTGCTGCAGCAACTTTAATGGGCTTCTCAGACTGAAGGTAAAGTCCGTGATTAATCTTGAAATACCTCTTCACTGGTGGACATAATATTATGGCCTGTGGAAGAAAGAGGTTTTAATGATTAATATCATTGCTGATAATTCTGGAACAAAAATAATCTTACTTTCCCCCCTAAGGTGAGCACACTTTCCTAGTGATTACTTCAGCACCCTGTTTTTAGTTTCATTAGAGATCCACAACTCCAACAATGAACTGTACAAATGAAGTTAAAAGATCATACTGTGGTTCAGGCTACTGATATCATGGAGGGGTACTAATGACTTACTGAAGACATTGCTGGTCTCTCACCAGGCATTGTTTCCTATTCCAATTCCTATTCATCTACAGATACAATGTCAGCAGATGAAGTTCCAATCTGTCATTTAAAATTACTGGAAAACAGCTTGCAACTCCAACAATCTACATGCTCTCACCCAGCTCCAAATACTGAGTGCTGGTATGTCCTTCTTAAGTGTGATCACCTTGGTACCTCAAGGCCATATGATGCTGCCTACCAATGTGTTTTTGCTATGTGGACAAAAAATGGTAGAGACCTTCACAAGCAAGATGGATAGGGCCTGTATCATCACGCTGAGGCAAGGAAGAGTCAAAGTGAGTGAGATTCCTGCCTGCATTGGCTGCCATAATGTCACTATCTTTTGCATCCATGCCTCCAGCAAAGAAAGACCGGAATGAAAATGAAGTTCTGACTCGTGCTGCAGTTCTGAGAATTCCTTCTTGATTTCCTCAGATGTAATGAATGGATTTATCAAAGTATGCCTTATGAGTTCATCATTCTTCATAAAAGTCCCTCTCTGCTCACCAGATAGAGGTTTGGGCAAGGGAACTTCATTCTCAATTGACAGCTGGCTGGCTGGCAGCAAGGATGCAAAATATAGTGGTTATGTGGCAATCAACAGTCAGCTATGTCACTGAACTCAACTCCTCCTTACCTCTGGACAATGATAAGGGACCTCTTCACATTCCTAATAGTGGCCCCAACTATTTTAACATTTTCTGTGAAAAATGGTGAAACTTTATATTTGACAGGCAAAAGTTCAACTCCACAGCCTCATGTGGTGTTGAGCTACTGAATGATGACACTATCAGCACCTGGAGCTGGGTGATAGGGGATGTAGGTTTTGCTGCACATGGAGTTGTAAAATGTTTACCAAGGATTTTATTTTAAATGATGGGTCACAACTTCATCCACTGATAAAGATTCAGCTCCAGCCTGCACAGCCACTAATATGATGTACACATAATTACAAAAATTATCTGCACCCACTACATCTGATAATAGGCATTGCATCCTTACCACAATGTGTTTTCTTTGCTTACATAATAAATTTGAATGACATCTTCCTTGCTGTGCACCCACCCATTGTAGTTACATTTGAGATTTGTAGCTTTGTTGGTTTAGCATGGTCTCAACAGTCAAAACCACACAGACATGATGATAGCCCAGATAATTGCTCTGAGTGGAGTTGGTGTAGCAAAGTTAACAGAGTGGTGCTGAAATGTTTTCATTGTCAAGAAAATAGTGGTATGCCACCTGTACCTAGGGAAAATTCTAGCTGTCCCTGAAAAAAAAAAAAAAACTTGAGACTTCTTTGTAGTTTGTCTGGCCAAGAAAGTTTTCCTGGGACAGCCAATACTTTTCCTAGACACAGGTGACTCACCATTTTCTAGATGATGATGACAACACACACACTCAGTACACTGTTGACTCCACAACAGCAAATAACTTGCCTCAAAGCAACTCAGGGCTATTATGTCTGTCTGGTAACAACTATGCACTAGTATTGGTTGGAACTGGAACTCCCTGCCTGCTTCTATATTTACACCTTCCTATGACTTGAATTCCTTTGAGAGGGCTATTATGTCTGTCTGGTAACAACTATGCACTAGTATTGGTTGGAACTGGAACTCCCTGCCTGCTTCTATATTTACACCTTCCTATGACTTGAATTCCTTTGAGAGGGAGGTTTTAAGACACTTATCCTTCAATTTCTGACTACCGCTTTGGATCGTATTCGGGGACTGGCATCTCAGTTTTTTTTTTTTTTTTTTTTTTAATTGGAATTTTGTTGGCCTTGGCCAGTGTTCCTCCTAAAAAAAGAAGAAGAAGAATCTCCAGGCAGCATGACATCACACAGGTTATCTCCTGCCTCCCCACAAAACAATCTCAGTGTTCTGACAAAAGGGACTTTGATCAATGGTCAAGTATATACTGTACATGTAACCTTTCAGAATATATTATTTACTATGGACACATACCCTGGTAATAAGGTCATTTGATTTCTTGTTTGGTTTCTGTTTATCAACATCCTTCAGAAGAGCTGATAGGTTCTCTTCAAGTTGTTCACTGGGCATGTTAAGCTGCAAGAAACAATACTAGTTATATTATATTGTAATAATAATTTTATTTGCTAAACCGATTCTTAATAGTTGTTTCTACAGAAAACTTTTCAAAAATAGATTTTAAAATATCCCTTTCTTACCCGACCAAAAGGTACTCTGATTGTTGCATAATCATGATGATACTTGTCTTTTGCAGTGTGGTATTCAATGCCTTTGGTGAAGCGCTCAAGTAATGCCAAGACATCAATGCCAGCAGTACCTGTAAAAATAGTAAGTTATCAAATCAATGTTGAATGTACAGTCACAATATCAAGTGATGTCGCCGTGTACATTTGTTTTCACTCACACAAGTATGGAATATATTTTGCAAGCTACAAAAAACAGAAAAGAAATATTCACTGATGTCTTACGAAGTTGTCAAAATATTTTTACACAAGTTTTTGTTCACCAAGGGCAAGTTAAATGAAGTCCAAATATCAACATATAACTCAAACAGAAAGTGAAATTATGGTTTCATGCACATTATATAGGAAATGCATAAAGAGTTGATATCCTAAACTAGGATGGAGTAATTTTTTAATCTATACTCTCATTAGATGATGACGTCATCGCCTACGCACCATCAGCACAATGGATCGCAGGAGGGAGACTTCTGTCACTGAACGACAAACCATTGGGGCTTTAGCGGCAGGCAGTATGTCCACATAGGAGATAGCAAGAATACATAATATCATCCAAAGAACAGTTCAATGCCGGATATGATGACACCCAAGAAAGAGAAAGCCTCGGAAACCAGCTTAGATGTGAAGCTCCTCGTTGCACCATCAGGGAGGAAGACAGATTGCTGATCCAACCAAGGGTTAGGGTAGCGAGGGCATGGAAAACATCATTACAAAGAATTTTCATAGGTAGCACGAAGTAGTCAGAGAAAGGAGGAGAGGGAGGAACAAGCCCTGAATCGTCCAAGGTAGAGTTTTTAGCAAAGGTATGAGTGAAGAGTTCAGCTTTAGACAGATGTAATAGCAGTGGTACCATCTGATTGAGATAAAGGAGGGAAAGAAGCAGCAGCAAAGTTATTGGAGATGTTTTGGAGATGTTTTCTCCAAGTCATGAGGGGAGTTGTATCTTGAAAGATTTTGACACTTTCTATTAATGAAGGAATTTTTGGCTAGTTGGAAAACAGACTTGGCATGGTTCCAGGCAGAAATATAAAGTGCATGAGATTCTGATGATGGAAGGCTTAAGTACCTTTTGTGGGCCACCTCTCTATCATGTATAACATGAGAACAGGCAGTGTTAAACCAAGGTTTGGAAGATTTAGGTGGAGAAAAAGAGTGAGGGATGTACACCTCCATGCTAGACACTATCACCTCTGTTACGCGCTCTGCAGAGATGGGTCTCTGTCACAGAAGCAGTAGTCATTCTAAGGAAAATCAGCAATATACCTCCTCAGGTACCCCCTAACTAGCAGAGGCAAAATGCCAGAGGCACCTCCTCTTAGGGGGATCCTGAGGAGGGATTGGAGTGATAGGACAAGATACAGATATGAGATTGCGATCGGAGGAGCCCAACGGAGAAGAGAGGGTAACAGCATAAACAAGAGGATTAGAGGTTAGGAAAAGATCAAGAATGTTGGGCATATCTCCAAGACAGTCAGAAATATGAGTAGGGTGTTGCACCAATTGCTCTAGGTCATGAAGGATAGCAAAGTTGAAGGTTAGTTCACCAGGATGGTCAGTGAAGGGAGAGGAAAGCCAAAGCTGGTGGTAAATACTGAAGTCTCCAAGAATGGAGATATCCGCAAAAGGGAAGAGAGTCAGAATGTGCTCCTTTTTGGAAGTTAAGAAGTCAAAGAATTTCTTATAGTCAGATGAGTTAGGGAAAAGGAATACAGCACAGATAAATTTTTGTTTGAGAGTGACTCTGTAATTGTAGCCAGATGGTGGAAAACCCGGAAGATTAAAAAGCGTGGTCACGAGAGCAGGTTAAGTCATTGCGCACATAAATGTAACATCCAGCTTTGGACTGAAAATAAGAATAGAGAAAGTAGGAGGGAACAGAAAAGGGGCTACTGTCAATTGCCTTAGACACCTGAGTTTCAGTGAGGAAAAGAAGATGAGGTTTAGAAGAGGAGAGGTGGTGTTCTACAAATTGAAAATTAAGACTGAATGTTGCAGATGTTAATGAAGAAAAAGTTGAGGGGGGTGTCAAGACACTTAGGGTCGATACCAGAAAAACAGTCCAACCTGGGGACATTTGTGGTCCCCTTCCCAGATGGGGACTCTGAGGCTGGTGTAGGAGTTGCCATGATAATTTTGAATTTTTGAGTGAAGGGTGTGTGTGTGTTATTAGGTGCTTATAGTTTTGTGTGGAGGAAGAGAGTTGTCTTTAGAGGGCAGGCTGTGACTGCCCCCTTGTGTTGTGACACACAAAGGGAAACATTTAGTGAGGTCACAGCTGGGTTTAATGATAAGTTCACAGCACTGATCCAGTGCTTTAGACCTCACTGGTTGTAATTATCGTTTTGGCAGGTGCTTACTGCCTCCTCCTCCTCAACAGACAAAGTTAAAAGAGTTTGAGTAGGCAAGGTGCCAGGATAGAGTGAGTAGGAGGGAAGAGAAAAGGGGCTATTGTCAGTTGCCTCAGACACCTGTGTTTCAGTGAGGAAAAGATGAGGAGGTTTATTAGAGAGGAGAAGTGACTGCAACTGTTGCAGAAATTAATGAAGAAAAGTTGAAGGGGGGGTGTCAAGACACTTAGGGTTGATAGAAGAGCAGTCTGACCTGGGGACATTTGCGGTCCCCTCCCCAGATGGGGACTCCGAGGTTGGTGTAGGACTCACCATGATTTTGAATTTTGAGTGAACGGTGTGTGTGTAATTAGATGCTTATAGTTTTGTGTGAAGTAAGGCTGTGTGAAGGCAGGCTGTGACTGCCCCCTTGTGTTGTGAGACACAAAGAGAAACATTCAGTGAGGCTGTTTGCAAGTTATAGGAAGGTGATAAGGAAAGATATTTAACTTGCATGCATGAAAAACATCTCATCACTCAACTGTCAAATATACATTAAAACTGTTAATGTGTGAATGTGCTAGCATGCATGAAAAACATCTCATCACTCAACTGTCACATATATATATTAAAACCATTAATGTGTGAATGTGTTAGGTTAGATATTATCAGTGCTTTGCTCTTCCATGCAACCAGATTAAACTAGTAGGAAGGGGCATTTTGGCACTGACTGTAGAGCCCACAAAATAGAGCCATCATTTAATTTACAGTATATCTGCAACTGATATGGAGAAGCTCTTTCTCCTCAGATGCAGAGTTAGCAGATGCTATGTAGCTAAGTGAAGGTGTGTGTACATATAAATGTATATTTAGTCTTTATTTTTTCTCTCTCTCTCTCTCTCTCTCAGCACAGCACACAAGCCCACAGGATGTCCCCCACAGTACTCGTATGTTTACAAACCACAGCTTCTCACATAAACTCACTTTTGCTCACAGGTGTTACTGCTTGTAATACTGACTTATTCCAATAAAGAATTTACATACCATTCCTGACTGAAGGAAATCTTTTTCTTATCAAGCCCCGTACAGCAACAAAGTCTGGAAGAATATCAGTCTCGGCGATGAAATGGTCATACTCCCTTAGGTTGATTTCACCAGTCTGGAAAAAAAATGAAATAGTTTGAGTTATTTTACATCCAAAAAAAGTATTTCGGAAAATAAAATAAAAAAATAAATAAATACATCCAAAAAAAAGTATTTTGGAAAGTAAAAAAAAAATAAAAATAAGTCTCATTTAAGTGAAATGTAGATGACAACTGGATGGCACAACAAAATCAAATATGAAATATATATTTTCAGTGCTTTTCATTTATTTACAAAGTTGGAGAGAACAGCAGTAATAGCTGTTTTGAAATTTTACATGGTAAACAAAAAAAAAAAAAAAAAAATCCACTTAGGTGCCAGTCCCAAAAGAGATATCAAGGGAATCGTCAAAAATATAAGGATAAGGGTCTTGAAACCTCCCTCTTGAAAGAGTTCAAGTCACAGGAAGAAGGAAATACAGAAGCAGGCGGGGAGTTCCTGAGTTTACCAGAGAAATGGATGAATGATTGAGAATAGTGGTTAACTCTTGCATTTGAGAGGTGGACAGAATAGGGATGAGAGAAGTCTTGTGCAATGAGGCAATGGGAGGAAGATAAGCATGCAGTTGGCAAGATCAGAAGAGCAGTTAGCATGAAAGTAGCGATAGAAGACAGCAAGAGATGCAACACTGTGGCGATGAGAAAGAGGCTGAAGGCAGTTAGAGGAGTTTATAAGCCAAAAAACTCTTGATTCCACCCTGTCAAATAGCGGTATGAGTGGAACCCCCAACCCCATACATGTGAAGCATACTCCATACAAGGCCCCTGTACAGAGTTAGCAGTTGGAGGTGGGGAAGGGGTGAGAAAAACTGGCAGAGCCAATGCAGAACACCTAACTTCATAGAAGCTGTTTTAGCAAGAGAAGAGATGTGAAGTTTTCAGTTTAGGTTATAAGTAAAGGACAGACTGAGGATGTTCAGAGTAGAAGAGGGGGACAGTTGAGTGTCACTGAAGAAGAAGAGAAGGAAGGTAGTGTCAAGTTAATAGATAGAGGAATTGAGTTTTTGAGGCAGTGAACAATACTAAATTTGTTCTGCCCCAATCAGAAATTTTGGAGAGATCAGAAGTCTGGTGTTCTGTGGCTTCCTTGCATGAATTGTTTATTTCCTGACATTAACAAAAAGACATGGAAAAGTGCAGGGTGGTATCATCAGTGTAGGAGTGGATAGAACAAGTTTGGTTTAGATCATTGATGAATGATAGGAAGACAATGGGTAACGGGACAGATGCCTGAGGAACACCACCGTTAATAGATTTAGAAGAACAGTGACCATCTACCACAGCTGCAATAGAACAGTCAGAAAGGAAACTCAAGATGAAGTTACAGAGAGAAGGATAGAAGTCGTAGGAGGGTGGTTTGGAAATCAAAGCTTTGTGCCATACTCTATCAAAAGCTTTTGATATATCTGAGGCATCAGATCCATCAGGTCCATAAGCATTCCAAGGGTTTAGGCCTGCAAGGGCATGGAAAACATCAGTGCAAAGGATCTTAATGGATAGCATGAAGTAGTCAGAGGGTGGAGGAGAGGAACAAGCCCTTAATCGTCCAAAGTAGTTTTTAGCAAAGGTCTGAGCAAAGAGTTCAGCTTTAGAAATAGATGAGATGGCAGTGGTGCCATCAGGTCGAAATAGAGGAGAAAAAGATGAAGAAACTAAATGGTACCCATTTAGCTGGGTACCAGAAGTCATGTGGAAAATTAGATCTTGAAAGATTTTGACACATTCTATTAAGGAATTTTTGGCTAGTTGGAGAACAGATTTGGCATGATTCTGGGCAAAAATATAAAGTGCATGAGATTCAGGTGATGAAGGCTCAAGTACCCTTTGTGGGCCACCTCTACCATGTATAGCATGAGAAGAGGCTGTGTTAAACCAAGGCTTGGAAGCTTTAGAATGAGAGAAAAGTGAGGAATGTTCTCCTCCATGCCAGACACTATCACCTGTTATATGCTCTTGGAAAGAGAAGTTCAGATCTACCATTTCTTGATGAAATTCTGACCCAAATAGTTATAATCTTCATATGATACTGCACAAAAGCTATGTTTGTTCATTTGTAAGCAGTAACTAAGATACCTGAGCTTGTTTGATAATTTCATGGCCTGCTGCATGTGTTGCTCCCATCTGTATTGCTTTCTCTTGCACGTCCTCACTGCGTGCCACAACTAGGACTGTTCTCTCTTGCTCAGTGTTGAAGTCATGTGGCAGACGAAGCACATTGTAGAAATCATCAATAAACCGGTTCTGTAAAATTTTATTTTCTGAAATTATCAATCCTAGAATTCAGCAAGCTTGACAATTTCTTCTGCATTTATCATTATAATTCTCTATCAATAAATATAATGTCATAACATTATATTTACTGAATGCTTCCCTTTTTTAATAAGATTGGTTTTCAAACAAAACAGTGGAACCTCATTTACTGAATGCTTCCCTTTTTTAATAGATTGGTTTTCAAATAAAATGTTGAACTTGTAATTGCTTCGGTTGCTGTACCATAATTCAGTTCTTGAACAAAGTTGATAAAAAAAAAGCCATTTATTACAAATTTATAGTTTCTATAAGTATTTCCATCCTTTTAATGTATTTGGAAGAGAGAGACAAAAATCGATAAAGACAGTAATTCAATCTTTGAAATAAGGTAAATGTAACCCCGTTGAAGAACCTCGATGTAAACAAACAGTTTTTGGCTAACTCAGGAGTAATCAGGATCTCTCAGTGACCCACAACGTCATCACTACTACACAACTACACTTTCCCAGAAGCTTTTTCTAGCAGCAAGATGTCTAAGTCTTATGATCATCTTCATTTTGATGGTAAGTGGGTTGCTCCTCTCTGTGTCACTCTGTAAAGCTTCCCACACTAGATTGATGACAAAGAGAATACCTGCATGGTTTAAACAATATCTTCTGATGAGTTCTGTGTCACAAAGGTAATTCAATATGTCCTATCTGGATAAATAATTTCTGAGCTGGAGATGTTGTGGAGCAGCCATCTTAGCAGTGGGAATGTCTGTCATAAGCTGCTAAGACAGGGTGGACAGGTGTCCAGGAACAGATTAATCCAATTTACATTGATTCCTACGAGAAAAATAGTTTCTGTTTCCAAACATTTCAGATTTTGAATAGCATTCAGTAATTGATTAAGTTCAAGAACTGAGTTTCCACGATACTAATTAAAACTGTCAATGAATGAATGCCATGTAAGCATAAATCCATAGAACATGTTTGCAATGACTGGGCATGGGGTCCTTGTGGGTGGCCACAGCCTCAGGAACCCCTCTTACAACTGCCCCTTGGATGTGTAGGTGTCTGAACAGACCTCATTTATAGCATTTGCGAGAGAGAGAGAGAGAGAGAGAGAGAGAGAGAGAGAGAGAGAGAGAGAGAGAGAGAGAGAGAGAGAGAGAGAGAGAGAGAGAGAGAGAGAGAGAGAGAGAGAGAGAGAGAGAGAGAGAGAGAGAGAGAGAGAGAGAGAGAGAGAGAGAGAGAGAGAGAGAGAGAGAGAGAGATAAATAAATAAACCTTACTTATACCAGAAAACATTGTACAGTATATGGTATCAAAATTAATTAGCCTTACACCATCAGTGCTGCATCTATCAAGCAGAATAATCTACTCATAGGTATGAATACAAATTTTCAATGCACATAGATGGATAGCAATGATGCTACTGACCTAAGATCAGCTGGTAAAGATGAATGTTGCCATTATTTATCACTGACACCTGATTTTTTTTTTTTTCTTTTCTTTTAACCTAAAGAAGATTTCCATGTAAAAAAAATACAACAGGCTTAATCTTACTGAGCAGGATGCTTACAAATTATATTCATCACAGGCAATCCACTATGGTAATGAACATCTGTACGTTTCAGGGGCCACATTACAGTTTTTTGGAAATTACTTTCTGCTCACGAATTGGAGTCCTGCTTTGGCAATGTGTGTTTTAGACACTTCACTAATTTTCATCACCAGATCACTGGGTCAGTAGTGAAGGTGGATGACAACATGTCATGGACAATCCTCTTCTGATTCATTTTCATTTTTTTTATACTGGTTATTTGTTCACTTTGTATTCTATGTCAACATATTATAAGCACAGCTATGAAGTATAAAGGATCGTAAACAATAATAAAGGTAAGTTTACAGTCATTACTGGACAAGACAAAAAAATAAATATTTGTACCTTTGGCATATATGATGAAAGGGTAACTTTTTCACATTTTTAAGTGAAAAAAAAGTGTACATTATAAACCACAAAATATGGTGCAATTGATCCTGAAAGATGCCAATTAGTACTGGTTCAAAGAATGTCATCACACTGAGAACAGAGTGCCAACAAAACAGAAGAGAACTTCAAAGACAACAAGTCTAAATAAGTTGTAGGTAGGCTCTCCTAAGAAAAGAAAGGAGACAGATCTCGTATTCCACCCTACCCTAAGCTTATATCAAATTTGTTGCCACTTTTACATTAATTTCAAAGTAATTTTAAGGTAATCATGTGTCTTACATGACTTTCCATGTTCAGGAATTTAGGCTAATTAATTATTCCTCAACTGAGGCAATATATTTACAATCCTTTCTTTATGTTACCACTTTATGCTGCTTCTTTCCCCAATAACATTTTTTTGTAACTTGAACTACCTTTGAAAACTGAAGTTGTACTTTTTGTACATCAGTCACTTTCTATCAGAATAATTTCTTGTTTAACATATTTGGATAATTTCATCCACTTTCCATTATTTTCCCTCTTTACTTTAGGAAACAGCTGTATGTTGAGTAATTACAGTGTCTCACAATTTAGGCACTAGTTAAAGCACTAAATGGTAAAAAGCTTCTTAATTCAAAGTAGTTATGTCTAGAGCTGGCTTAAAGAAAGGTAGCAGTTGGTATTCCTGCTGTTGCAACAACTCAATTATCACAAATCTTATACCTACCAAAAACTTAAACCAGGTGATCTTAACATGCCTCAAGGTTTACAAACCTTTTTCAGCAAAGGCAATGGTACTAGGAGCACTGTATTTTTGCTTGTGGGAACTATTTTAAAGGTTATGATGCCAAAACATAAATCAAGCTAGTACTTTCTTGTGAGTGGGCCTAATCCTGGAACCTTGTATAAAAAAGGTTTCAGTATCAAGCAATAACTTATCACTGTTAATGGGCTTTGAATTCACATTCCAAATAAAATTTTAATATCTGACGATACCAAGCCAACAAAAAAGCTGAGTTACCAGGCAGAGTGTGAATGACTGTATGACCACTTCTTTCATACCGTCTTATCTGTTGACATGTTTAGCTCAATTTCTGTGTGCAGAAGGGCATCAGGGAGATCAAGTTGTGTTGGGTGGTGAGTCTCCCGGTGCATGGCAACAGCCTGCTCCACAGTGTACACCTGCCAAAAGAAGAATATCTTTCAGTTCAATGTATGCAGGTCTTAAAACTGTTGCTTTCTTCTCTCCTTACCCATTTATTTTCAATCAATCACACTGCTTCAAATTGTAATTAATCACTCAGCTGGTTAAACTTCAGCTGGGGTGTAGAACTTGGATTTGTTAGTGTTAAGGCACAAGCCTCTCCCTTGCAAGATCCTCTTGTGATACATTTATTTCACCTCCAGATAAAATTTTCAAGTGTTTTCTATGAAGTACCAAAGGGAAAAATAACAACAAAGATATTTACTTAATAAAAATATAATGAGGAAACAAAATGAATAAACACTGGAAATTAATTACTTTGGCTTCTTTCCAAACTCAATAAAATGTGTTTATATTATGATTTAAAAAGATGTCACTGACAGCTCAAGCTATGATCAAGTATCTGAAACCATGTAGTGGCTATAATTATACTGGTGCTCAGTAAAATAATTTCTAGATTAAAAAAAAGGAATAACAAGTCGTATTATCATTGACAAGCAGAAAGTTAAGATTTGTAACCATCATTATCAGCTTCCAAGTTTTCACTGCTGTCCCCACCCTTTGCCATCCACCTCTGCTAACTGGCTGATCATCTATTTTAGGCCACCCAAACAAACCATGTTATTTAATCTATCCATCAAATTTTGTCTGCCCTGCATTTGCTTACCATCCTTAAGTTACGATGCTGTTAATTATTTTAATTTTTCACCTGTTCAGTGGGTGACATGCCACACCCATATATCAGTATGTAACAGAGCATCTCCAATGAAGTAAATAAATAAATATATTTGTACATTAAATTAAATAAATAAGCTATTTCATGGTCTAATGTAACTGGACAAAAATGTAAAAATACAACATCACACAATCATACCTGTTGCTTGTAGAACCTTGCAAACCAAACATTGTCACTTGGATTCTTTAGGTGATCTTCAACACGTTGTGGAAATGCACCTCCCGTCTGCCTGGTGGTGAATACTTATTTAAACACACATTAACATCATTCAGATCTCACACCCAAAAAAAAAAAATAAATAAATAAATAAAATAAATAAATAAAATAAATATATAAATAAAATAAATAAAAATAATAAATGAAATAAATAAGTAAATCATAATAAAAAAATAAAATAATAATAATAATAATAATAATAAT
The DNA here is from genome assembly GCF_035594125.1 of Scylla paramamosain. Lineage (NCBI taxonomy): Eukaryota > Metazoa > Arthropoda > Malacostraca > Decapoda > Portunidae > Scylla > Scylla paramamosain. The sequence continues at coordinate 13,333,050 of NC_087167.1, read as the reverse complement.
AACAATAATAATAATAATAATAATAATAATAATAACAAAGAGCAGTGACTGCTCACTTGTATTATATGGACTAAATGGAAGAGGAAACAATAAATGAATAAAATAAAATAAGGGTTTGCCATTGCCAATATGGTACAGAGAATTATATAAATTGTAAAATTTAACAATACATGGCAATTGAAAAATAAATATGGTGACGTTATGGATTCTGAAATATGTCAATTACATTTATAAACTGGAAGATGCTATTCTTGCATTAATGTATTTATAAAAAGTTCATCCTTTCAATTAAAGATGTCAAAAATGCAAAACACTATGCTCTCCTTTGTTTCATCAACTTACTTCAGTTCTAGCCGCTTCTTTAGAGGAATAAATTCTCTCTTTACTGTCTCTTTTTTTGAAGCCTTCTTCTTGGCCTCTGCTTTAGCTCGTGTCCCTTTCCTGGCTGCCTCAAGGGCTGCACTTGTGTGGAAGCTGGTAGCAGCCCATCTTAGCAATTGTGATCGTGCTACACCTGCCACAGGGAAAGAAATGTTACTAGAGGATAAAAAAAATTACTGCATTATAGCACACATGTCCAATATGTGGTCATATTCATTATCACTGGCAATTGTGAGGACTAGAAAATGACCAAAAATTTTATGGGACTCAACCTACAATTAGTGTGTGAAGCAGTGCCTTGGGTAAGAAAGCAAGATTCACCCAGTAAGGATTGGGGGAGAGAGAGAGAGAGAGAGAGAGAGAGAGAGAGAGAGAGAGAGAGAGAGAGAGAGAGAGAGAGAGAGAGAGAGAGAGAGAGAGAGAGAGAGAGAGAGGAGAGAGAGAGAGAGAGAGAGAGAGAGAGAGAGAGAGAGAGAGAGAGAGAGAGAGAGAGAGAGAGAGAGAGAGAGAGAGAGAGAGAGAGAGAGAGAGAGAGAGAGAGAGAGAGAGAGAGAATGTAATTATTCATCTTTTCTCTATGGCACTTTTTTTTTTATTGTTATCAAATAAAAAATTTGGATAGCCCAGATCCTGGGTGCTGTCTTTGTCTTTCTGCATTACATTCTTTCCACCAGATTCCCTTCATAGGTAATAAGTGATATTAAGCACAGAATGGCAATCCCTCTTCTGCAATGAACTCTAAAAAAATTATTGCTCACACAACTTGGCCTGCTCCAAATAAATATTTTTACCACTTGTCGATAAGGCTTAACATTCTACCCACCACACACCAGGACATAAAAGTAGTACAGAGATAATGACACATTTTCACTGAATCCTGAATTTAAAGAATAATCCAGAGAACACTAAAACTATGAGCTTCAGTACCTAATTATGACAATCTTTAATGTTTGCATTCATCATATTTGGTTCAGGAAGAAGTGGCTTCTGTTTCACAGCTGGCAGTTGAGGGCATATCTGTTGATATAATATTTAGGTCCCACAATCATATCTTAACAATAGTTACAGAGGTTCTATGACTAATTTTCTCCTACAGTCCCCATCCATGTGTTGGTATGCTGTGTTCATAGTTAAGCTATTTACCACTCATTTACGTTCACTTCTCAAGTCTGAGTCTTCACTCTGGAATGCAGGCATGTTAGCAACTTAAACTCTCAAAAATCATCTCAGCAGTGAACCAAGCAATTACAAGCAAGGGGTGCGGGGTCAGAATTAAAAATTAGATTTTAAAATTACAACAAAACTGATCTTGTATAAAATAGTCTTGCAGAGTACCTTAATGATCTTTTTATTAGTTCATGTGAAACCTCCCAAATAGTATGCCTACAAAAAGATCCCACAAATTACTTGCTTGAAATCAATTTCCACATAATTGCTCATGTAAGTTAATTTCACCTTGAAAACTGATAATTTCTCTCATGTCAGAGCACAAGAGGCCTACCTGTGCACTCAAGCAAGTTTTAGAATCTCCCATGTCCGAACACAAGGTCTACCTGTGCACCCAAGCAATTTTCATGAGCATTAATCCTGGAGAGGAGTCAGAGATATTTTTTACCAACTCCATGCAAAAGTAACAGGCTCCACACCTCCAACCCAACAACCCTGTTTATGAATCAATATCTGAAGATGCAAGACATTTACTCCATAGATGGAAGAATATTGACTTAATAAAAGAAGAATACTGACTGCTGACTTAAAAGATATGTGGGTCCTGCATAGTGCTTTGGCAGAATGGGACCAGATAAACAAGAAACAGAAGTAACAAATTAGTAAAAAGTATATATATGCTATAACTCCAGACTTAATCATCTGTGCTCTTGCAACTAGCATAAGAAAACATCATTAAGATATTGGTTCATAACACTACCTACAAAGCTAAACTGATTTTTCACAAGCTCAAATAGCCTGAGTTTGTTTGGGTCTCTTTCCAATTATTTGCCAGAATCACTCAACAAAGGCTTTGGTGATTTATAGGGAGTTTTTTTTTTTAGTGTTAAGTAAATAATCTTTACCATTGTCCTTCTTGAGTTCTAAATACATTTTTTGGTAAAACTGTAGTTTAATTGTGGTTGTGGGAAAGCAGGGATTTTGGGTCATGAAGGCCAAAATGAGACATTTCTTACATTCATGAAAAAAGTCTAGAGATAAGAAACAACATATTTTGAAAATGAGAAATTTCTAAGCTATTCTAACCTAACTCGGGGGGGAGGGGACTTTGCTCCCAGCCTTAAGGTCACTAATCTAACATAACATTACCTAATCTAAAGTAGATCTACAACTTGAGCATGATAGTAGGTGTATAGTGTTAAACTGTACTAGAACTCATCATCATGTTCAAGTTGTAGATCACATCATTTGAGCATTTCTAATGGTTACACCATGTAGCACAAATAACAATATTCACAAACTACTTTTCAAAATTTATCTTTTTTTTTGCTCTCATCTTTCATCTCAACCTTGCACTGGCTCAATTGGTACTGCATGTGTGTAAGTATGTTGGTATGTGGGTACTGTGACTGCACTGCATCGCCACAGTAACTAGTCCCGTGGCTGGTATTTTATTCACTGTTGTAATCACCTGATAGATATTTTTTGTTGCACTGAATGCAAATTAATTGTCATATTAATATGTAATAAAATAAGGCTTTATACATGCTATATTTGTACTGCACACAGTGCCACTAATTCAAATGGCCTGTGTAGTTTGGAATTAGTCTGTGTGTATTCTTCTGGAAGGGCATGAAAGGCAACAGGGGGGCTGCCACATCAGTTCTACTTTTATCATGGCGTCAGACAGGTGCACGGATTGCAATTTGGTCTACTCAACTTTTTCCTCCACTACAGTGGGAAATCCAGGAATCTGTACATCTTAATTTTGTGAGTACTTCCAAATCATTCTTGTTAGTGTGGTGTGCTGGTGTGATATTAGGTTAAATTAGTATCCATAAGGGGAGTCTAGGAGAGGTCAAAGTCCACCTCACCCACTGCTAGTTCAGGTCCGGTTAGGTTAGATAATGTTAATAGAATTCTTAAGAGGGGTTCAGGGAAAGCAAAGCCCTAAGCTAGTTTGTTTAGGTGAGTGATCATTAGGGGGGTCCCAGAGAGGGGGTGAAGCCTCCCCCCCACTTAAGTTAGATTAGGATAGCTAAGGAATTCCCCATTTTCAAAATACACCGTTTCTCATCTATAGACTTTTCATTAGTGTCAATCACGCCTCATTTTGGCTTTCCCCACCCAAAAAGCACACTTTCCCACAAGGTCCCCAAGCTTGCTGGGGATAGGGGCAGACGAAAACAAGGTATTGTTTATTGTGTTAAACATCAATTTTACTAGTAAGTGCTATGGGTGTGTGTATTGTGTTAAACTGCACTAGAACCACATTTTTAAGATACACATTAATAGTCAAGTGGGTTAATATTAAAATAACATTAGTGTTTTCATCCGAAGGATATGTTTGGTTTAGATTCGTTCAGTCCATTAATTTCACTGATCCCTTCCTTGTGTATATTACGATTTGAAACGGCATCATAATAATGTTGTCCAGAAATAGAACCAGTATCTGGAAATTAGTAGGCTACAGTTACTTCCATAATTCCCCAAGTGTTTTGACGGATATTTGCTACACTGGCGTGCTGTTAATGTCAGGTTCTCTCAGGCACCACAAACAGGGAGCCCCTAAAACACATTCCGCGTCTTATGTAGTTTACACAAGCTCTAATGGAAGTTCCTTGGATTTCTATTACTATTTTTACGACCCTAGTGATAGGTCAACAGAGATTATGTACTATCAATGAGAAAAACACACTTGATAACATAACAATCACCCGTGGCTTTTGAACAGTCCACAAGAGAAGTTACAAAATATTGGCTCAAGTAGGAGTCCGCATTAAATTTCTACCCAACTAGCTCAGCATGAAGGAAATTGACGAAATTCACGTCTTAGTATAATTAAATACATATTAGTTTGCCGACAGGTTATAGGGACGGGAAAATTACTCACCGGTGGAGCACAGTGTAGACAGCGCGGCCATGTTTAGTGTTTACAGTCCTCTGCCCGGTGTGTCGGGGTTTCTGTTTTTCCTACGGCTCATAACTTGTTTCACTGTCAGACAATATTTTTCATAATTACAACCTTTCATTGTCATATAATATTTTTTTCATAATTACCCTTTAACTTTGATACACTATTTCTTCTACTAGGCACTCGTGGAAAATATTGGCTCTGGAAATGTATGGTCCATATTTTAAGTCCTATAGTTAACTTTTGTTCAGTTAAGAAGCACTGAATAATTTCGGAAAAATACTACATTTCTAAGAGTGGTTACAAAACTATTTAATGTGTGGTGTGAATAACTCATTATGTTATTGTAATAGCCAAATTGATCATGTTAACAGCAGGAGTACCAAATGGACACTTTACCTAAACCAGCTACAAACATAACGAGTGCTTACACTTTCGGAACTTTCCTTAGTGTGTAAAGTAGTGCTTATATTTTGAAACATTATGTTTATTATTAGCGTACGGTTGATAGTTTCTTAATTGTTCTACTGACTTTTTTGACCAAACAACGGAAGGACTGCAACTTACACTGGAAAAGACATCTGCTGATAGACGCCCTATGTGCCATGGGCACAACTATGCAACACACACACACACACACACACACACACACACACACACAAGAAAAGAAACACATCTAACGTGAAACCATTAAGGAAACATGGAACTATTAAGGAAACAGAGATGAAGATAAAAATAAAATTAACTTAAAAATTACACACGAACAACAAAAATAAGGTCAGTACATTTCAGCAAATTATCACAATGAGAGAGAGAGAGAGAGAGAGAGAGAGAGGAGAGAGAGAGAGAGAGAGAGAGAGAGAGAGAGAGAGAGAGAGAGAGAGAGAGAGAGAGAGAGAGAGAGAGAGAATCAAAACAATTACCTGTGTCAATAAAGTAAATGCCATGCATTTTTGGTTGATATAAACTTTTCTATCAATAGTTTCCTTCTACTTTTCATTATTTAATAAAACTGGCTAAATAAAAAATACCTAGCTATAGTTAAGGCAATAAAAGATAATCGGGAGAAAAGTTAGCGGGCATTCTCTTCACTTAAGACGAAAGGAGATCATGTCTTCAGTAGGATCTTTCGGTATTCACTGACCAAGGAGCCTAGAGAGAGTCATTAAGCGTACCTGTCATAAACCAACTTCTTCATTACCGCGGCCAATTTGAAATCAACTTTTTATGTAGAGTCAATATTAGATCCACTCCTACTGATATTCCTGAATGGCGATCGCCCCACCCATTATAACTACGCTGCTTCAACACAAATATAAGATATTCAGAGAGGATACCGAATAGATCGATTCGGCTGCTAAAAAAAAAAAAAAAAAAAAAAAAAAATTATTTGATGGTTTACATTTATAAAACGGTCACAATATATATTTCTTTTAGTTACTCCATAAAAGCAAAATTAATTTTCTTCCACAGGCACATGAGAGAAAACTTTTTGGTATACTATATTAAAGGAAAGCAGGTTTTGTTTATTTATCAAGACTAATTTCAAAAGCCACACTTATGGCTAGTTAGGTTTACAAGGGTTTCTCTTATGTCTACTGATTGGACATAGGACTCACTGAACATCACGAAAATGCACTTGGAGACCCAAATAACTCCCAGTCGAGCCTGTTACAAGTAGTTGAGATAAAATGAAAGAACGTTTAAGAAACGAAACCTCGCTGGAGTACCTGGAAGAGACTGACAATATACAAAGATGAGAGGGAAGATTGTCAAAATTACCTTAAGCTCTCTCCTGTCTCCAACTGCTGCTGATGAAATCGCAGAATGCAATTATTGTTTTAATGGAAGAAAAAAAAAATCGAAATGATGATATAGTGAAGCAGAAACAGACATCCCTCCATTTACTGCTACTGTCAAGTCTTTACTTTGTGATATTCAAACTGCGCAGTAGAAACTGTACTCAGGAGGTGTGAGTCTGTGGAACCAATCTAGAACACAGACTTAAAATCTCTCTCTCTCTCTCTCTCTCTCTCTCTCTCTCTCTTTCTCTCTCTTAGATGCTACCTAGAAGTAATTTTCCGGACGTTATACAAACTTCCTGTAAATAGTTATGAAAGTTTGCCAAACTTTGCGAGGCGCCATCGGTCCCGGGGCGCCGAGTCTGTCTTGCTCAGGGATTTGTGGGAGGGAGTGACTCGCGAGGAGACTGAAATGTGGAGCACCAAACAAAAGGGGAGACATTTTAATTAAGTGGATATTGAAACAGTATAGCAGATGAAGCAAAAATATATATAAAGAAACGGTCAGGTTATAAAGAAATGAGACTGAAATGAGGCACACCAAACAAAAGGAGAGATTTTAATTAAGTGGATGTTGGCATAATATAACAAAATATATTAAGAAACACTACGGTAGTAAGGATATGTGGTTGTCTGTGTGTCTGTATGTCTGTGTGTTGGAGAGAGAGAGAGAGAGAGAGAGAGAGAGAGAGAGAGAGAGAGAGAGAGAGAGAGAGAGAGAGAGAGAGAGAGAGAGAGTCCTGTCTATACATCTCTCTCTCTCTCTCTCTCTCTCTCTCTCTCTCTCTCTCTCCTCTCTCTTCTCTCTCTCTCTCTCTCTCTCTCTCTCTAAAGTTCCGGCTTCAGAAAGGCTTGCCAATAACATAAAAAAAATAATACTGTATTGTATCATATATTGGCTATAAATTAATGTTCAAATGCTCTCTCTCTCTCTCTCTCTCTCTCTCTCTCTCTCTCTCTCTCTCTCTCTCTCTCTCTCTCTCTCTCTCTCTCTCTCTCCAGTTTCCCCTTCTTTCCAACCCCCTCAAAAGAGAGGAAGAAGAAGAAGAAGAAAAAAGAAGGAATAGAGGAGTCCACCAGTATTTCATTGAAAACTTTTCCCTTAATCTAAATTGGATATGAATAGTAAGGGCGTTTGCACACACGAACAAACCCATTTACCTACTTAGAAGAAACTTACTTCAGTCCCTTCTGGAATACAAATGTGACTCACTCGTGAATTAAGGGCCGACGATAATGAAGGAGAGAGAGAGAGAGAGAGAGAGAGAGAGAGAGAGAGAGAGAGAGAGAGAGAGAGAGAGAGAGAGAGAGAGAGAGACGCTAGCAGGGAAGGGACAAAAATAGGAAGCGAAGAAAGGTAATAAGAAGAGTGGAAAACTTTGTAAGACGGTTAAAGAAGAGGGAAGGAGAGAGAGCGTTCTGGGGGACAAATGGAGCAAGGAAAAGGCTGACTTGGGCAAATATAGGCGAGGAGGGAGAGAGAGAGAGAGAGAGAGAGAGAGAGAGAGAGAGAGAGAGAGAGAGAGAGAGAGAGAGAGAGAGAGAGAGAGAGAGAGAGAGAGTAGATAAGCAAGTACAAACTTACAACATTCTTCATTACGAGTACACAAGAATACGGCATATTCTTAATTCAGTCATGCTAAAAAGATATACGAAGGAACCCTTGTTAATTGTCTATAAAGATAAAAAAAAATAAGTCATGAAACACAAGTCAACACAAAGAATGAACAAATAGCACACGTCTTGTTGAGCCCTACCTACAGGCTTTTTGTAATATGCTACACCACCTAATCCTTACCGAGAGACATCGAAGTACAGCTGAAGGTTCCTCGATTATATATCTTTCATGCATATCAAAGTCATCCAGTATTCACAGAAACCAAGACTTAACTGCAAAATACTACAGACACATTAGGGATCCGAGAATGAACAGACAGGAATCTTATAAACCATAATATGAACGTTACCTGGAGAAATCTAAGCGATATTATATACGCTACAAAACTAGTGAAGAGCATTTAAAGACCTAGAAACTTAAAACTCCCAAATCTTAGAAAACAAGATAACTATGAGACCTGAGAGCTTCATGAACTTAAAAAGTTTAGAAATCAAGAAAAGTAAGTACTCATGAAACATCAAACACTCCTACTCTTAGAATAAAAAAGCTAACAAACTCAGGATCCTCAGAAACTTACAGACTTAAGAGACCAAGAAAACGAAAACCAAGGAACCTTAGAAACTCAGATCTATAGGGACCAAGGGTCCTAGCGGACCTATACTCTTTAGGGAGGCCGAGACCATACGTAGAGAGCTTGTGACTAGGAGGTACTTTTGATCAAGAGAGGAAATTGAATAATTGCATCTTCTTGAAAATCAAAGGTGAAGGCGGCTCTCCCTCTTCCTCTCTCTCTCTCTCTCTCACTCTCTCCTTTGCCTCATGTATAGACGAGGAGGAAATTACACTACACCTATGCCTTACAGATCCACCCTTACTTGTGCCCTGCTGCAAAAGCCAATCAGGAGCGAGGAAGGGGTAAGGGAGCAGTTTGGATTGGCTGAGGGTGAGGCGCCACAAAGGGCTTTCACCTGTCTGAGGCGAAGGAGTCCAATTAGCTGAGCGGTGCCGACTGCTCGCCCTGCTCGTCTGTGCACGTCGCGTCTTGGGATTCAATTATTACAGGTGCTGAGAGAAGGGGCCGGAATTAAAAAAAAAAATGTAAATAAATAACTAAGAGAGAGAGAGAGAGAGAGAGAGAGAGAGAGAGAGAGAGAGAGAGAGAGAGAGAGAGAGAGAGAGAGAGCTGCAGAGGCCTTGCTAATGAGGCGCCACTTACCGGAAGAGAAGATGCGGCGCTGGGAAGCTGGAGGGGCGAGCGACTGACAACAGGACCAGAAAGGGGAGAAGAAGGAGGAGACATACGGAATACAGAAATATAAAGGAGAGGAAAAAGCAAGGAGTAGGAAGGAGATCAAAAGGCTCAGGGACCTGTGTAGTACCTCTTAGAAACCACCCTGGAGCCTCACCCGCGACGTCTGGAGCAAAAACTCGAACCGGCAAACTCTCATTAAATTCTGGTCCTCGTCAAAGTCAATGGCACAGAAAAGAAAGCAGAGAGAAAAATCGATATTGTGGTTTGTACTTAGATCTCCCACGGTGCAGAGGACTCCCTTCTCGTTGCTGTTTCCACCTCACAAAGACTTCTGCTGGTGGTGTTACAAGGGGTCCTCCTCCTCCTCCTCCTCCTCCCGACCCTCTAGGATAGCACTGTCCTCCCCAACAAGAGACAAAGAGCCTCTGTCAAGAATAGGCAAGTTAGTTAATGAAGAGATGTGCTGGGGGGCCCCGAGGAGGGACGGAAGAAAGTAGGGGAACAAGAGGAATGGTAAGGGAGGAAGAATGGGTTCGGAGGGAGGAGGAGGAGGAGGAGGAGGAGGAGGAGGAGGAGGAGGAGGAGGAGGAGATGGTGGTAGGAAAGGAGGAAATGAAATGAAGATGTTTTGTGAATTTTAGAATCTCATAGAGAGAGAGAGAGAGAGAGAGAGAGAGAGAGAGAGAGAGAGAGAGAGAGAGAGAGAGAGAGAGAGAGAGAGAGAGAGCGGACGCATTTATCAGAGAAGGCCTTGAAGGTGCGTAAATATATGTAATGAGACCACACGAAACAAGAACGGCCGGCGACCACAAAGAGAAGCGCTGGGAAAAGATCAACTATTTCCTAATGGCACTGTTAAGTACCCGCTAATTTCGTTCATAATTACAGAGAGGGATGTGACTGGCGTTGAGAGGAACAGGAGGAGCAGGAGGAGCAGGAGGAGCAGTAGGAGGAGCAGGAGAAGCATTACGACACAGGAAGAGAGAGAGAGAGAGAGAGAGAGAGAGAGAGAGAGAGAGAGAGAGAGAGAGAAGTAAGAAGGGAAAGAAATACAAAAAAAAAGGAAAAAGAGAAGAAACACAAGATACCAAAATTAGAATAAGAAAATAAATAAATAATAAACAGGGTGACGAAAAGAGGAACCTTTTTCATAAGACAGGAGATGAGAAGCAGCATTACGACACAGGAAAGGAGGGAAAGAAATGCGAAAGAGGAAAGGAAGGAGGGAAGAAACAGAAGAAAGGAAAATCAGAGTTAAGAAAAAGAAAAAAAAACATAATACACAGAATAACGATAAGATAATATTTTTTTTATCAGAAAGAAAACCTAAAAAAGAAAAGGGGAAGAAAGAAGCCTGCAGAATACTAAGAAAAGTAACACTAGGAAGAAAATGCAGGAAAAAAAAAGAAAAAAAGAAAAGTAGGCAGATCTATTGCTTGAGAGAGAGAGAGAGAGAGAGAGAGAGAGAGAGAGAGAGAGAGAGAGAGAGAGAGAGAGAGAGAGAGAGAGAGAGAGAGAAAACAGGATAGCAGATAAACAGGAAGAAAGACAAGACGGTAAGGCGGAAAGGAATGGACACAAAGGGAAAACAAAGAGCAGCAACAGACCTTTTGACCCTTAAGAAGCTGTTTGTCACAAGCTACAAAGGGGAATAAATAGCAAACACGAAGAAAGGAAGGAAGATAAGAAAGACTCAAGCTCAGGTAAGGAGTGAGTGAACAATATTCCTTCCTCCTCCTCCTCCTCCTCCTCCTTCAGCCTCTGCGTCACACCGGGAGGAACAGTAATGAGTCAGGAGGATTTGGCAGGGGGGTACTGTAGGTAGGTCTTGAATATTCACGGGGCGGGGAGGATCGGGAACGGGGCGGGGCAAAGCGGGGCAGGGTGGGGCGAGGCGGGGCAGGGCGGGGCGGACCCATGTGCTCCACCAAGCAAGTCATCAGCAACATCTAATGACTCAGTGCCAATTAGGGACGTGTGATGGTGAGGAGTTGCCTACGTGTGCGTCTCTCTCTCTCTCTCTCTCTCTCTCTCTCTCTCTCTCTCTCTCTCTCTCTCTCTCGGTCTATATTTGTTTCACAGTTTCCTTAAATCTACTTATCTTACTTTAACATGGCTTCCTTTCATTATTTTCTTATCTACAAATGCATGCAAATTTCTTAGTATATAAATAATGAAAGAGACAATAAGCTCGTATCTAGAATAATGAAGAGAGAGAACAGAATGAATGGATAAATGAATAGATGGATAAATAGCAAAAGCAAGAATAAAATAGATACGGCAAAAATACATCCAAGAGAGAGAGAGAGAGAGAGAGAGAGAGAGAGAGAGAGAGAGAGAGAGAGAGAGAGAGAGAGAGAGAGAGAGAGATTAATTATCAACAGGATTTTCCTAATGGTAAGGAGAGATGAGTATTTTAATAAATTAAGAAACTGTTTATCATCCATTAATGTCTTATCTCATTTATGTTAAGTATTAATAAACGTCCTTTGTCTGATGTATGCTAGAAAAACCGAACTAAATCTCTCTCTCTCTCTCTCTCTCTCTCTCTCTCTCTCTCTCTCTCTCTCTCTCTCTCTCTCTCTCTCTCTCTCTCTCTCTCTGTGTGTGTGTGTGTGTGTGTGTGTGTGTGTGTGTGTGTGTGTGTGTGTGTGTGTGTGTGAATCAATCAGGTTCAATTACTCCTGACGTCTCGCACCGTCTGCACCACTTCTGTACCTTGATGCAGGTATCCAAAAGCTTGGTGCGGCGCCCATTATCAAGATCGAGAGCACACACACACACACACACACACACACACACACACACACACACACACACACACACTAGGGTACAAACTGCCATTACGTAAGCAAATCCTCATGTGTTGAATGTACGATTGGTCTTTCCACTGCCTTTGTTTGTGTGTGTGTGTGTGTGTGTGTGTGTGTGTGTGTGTGTGTGTGTGTGTGTGTGTGTGTGTGTGTGTGTGTGTGTGTCCTGGAATGGTTCGTCACGGCACCTCGTTCTTGTTATGGACACTGAATCCTGGGTAACGTAAGTCATACCTTCTTATGTTCCTCCTGAAGATGATGACGGAGGTGAAGGAGAAAATGAAGATGAAGACTAGGAAGAGGAGGAAAAAAATGAAGATTAGGAAGAAGAGGAAGAAGTAGAAAGGAGGAGGAGGAGGAGGAGGAGGAGGAGGAGGAGGAGGAGGAGGAGGAGGAGTAAAAGAACAACCAGAACAAAAGTAAAAGGTTATATTTTAAATGGCTAATTAAGACATCAGCTACAGTAGGAATATGTCTGTCTGCCTGTCTGTCTGTCTGTCTGTCTGTCTGTCTGTCTGCCTGCCTGCCTGTCTGTCTGTCTGTCTGTCTGTCTGTCTGCCTGCCTGTCTGTCTGTTTGTCTTCATCTACAAAGTAACGAAATTAATATTTTGGATGGGGTTTCACTACTTTTATTTACTCTGCAGAAGTCTTTTTTTTTTTTAAACGTAAATTATGAATTCAAGTTTGATGTTTTTTTCTTTAATTTATTCATTCATTCACTAACCAAAATATCTCTAAGTTTTGATGAGATGCTTTAAATATGAACACACATCAGCAGCTCTCTCTCTCTCTCTCTCTCTCTCTCTCTCTCTCTCTCTCTCTCTCTCTCTCTCTCTCTCTCTCTCTCTCTCTCTCTCTCTCTCTCTCTCTCTCTCTCTCTCTCTCTCTCTCTCTCTCTCTCTCTCTCTCTCTCTTTTTTCCTCTAATCATTCGTTCGTGTCCGCTCAGCTGGTGAATAACACACACACACACACACACACACACACACACACACACATACACCTTTGATCCCACCTCCAGTCCTCTCTTATTTATCTCCTTTTAGGTCATTTTGCTCCATTAGAGTTTTTTCCCTTGTGGTTATTTGATTTCCCTCCCCGTGTCCCTTCTCCCTCTTCCTCCCTCCTTCCCTCCCCCTCTCCCACCCTTCCTCACCATGAAGGAGGGAGGGTAAAGTGGAGGGGAAATTGGATTATGTATCAATGACCGAAGTGTTCCCTCCCCTCTCTGTCTGTATGTATGTTTGTATGTCTGTCTGTCTGTCTGTCTGTTCGCTTCTCTATTTGCCTTTGTCCTTCTGCCTGTCGCTTGGTGATTTATTTTTTTATTTTTTTGTCTTTTTATTAACCTATGATTGTGTGGTTGGTCTATTATTGTACAGGACCAAAGTATCCTATAACCTCTTAAAGCTCCATCAACCTCAGTCAAACTTCCCAGCCTCCTCTAGTGCTTCTTACACAACAGAGCTTCATACGGATCCCTTGAGCTCCCTAAAATTCTAAAAAAAAAACGCTCCCTATAACTCCAAAAATGACTTCTGTAGATCTTCAAAAGAGCTCCTTATAACTCTAAACAATTGCATAAAACTCCAAAAAAAGCTCTCTACAATTCCTAAGAGCTCCCTACACCTCATCAGTGCTTCCTACACCTTCAAGAGAGGTCGCCACAGTTACCCTGTACGTAGAGACCCTTGCAACTCCTCCTCCTTACTTCTCTCCCCGTACAAGACCCACACTCGGACACTCTCAACTCCCCTGGGTCCCTCACACGTGTTTCTGAGGGCCACCTCGCCCTGCACTGCCGGAGGTGGCGCCATATGATCAAAGTGTAGATAAGAGGTGATGCTTTCCTCTCTTCTCTCCTCTCTCCTCTCTCTCTCTCCTCCTTTTACTCCTCCCGGCCTCAGAAATGAACACTGGCGTCCCTTCTGTTTCTGTGCAAGCGCCACCTCCTTTTTTCCGCCGCGCACCCTTTGGTGGTGGTAATGGGTTGCCGCGCTCCCCATACACAGTCAATTCATTTTATGACTTTAATCTCTCCACTCTACCGCATCTGCCTTTCCCAGACGACTGCTGCTGAAATTCATATCATCCACCCTCCACCATACTACTCTGCCTCTCTCTTCTCTTCTCCTCTCTACTACTGTTATTGGTGCTGTTACTATTACTACTACTACTACTACTACTACCACTACTACTACGACTACTACTATTACTCTCTCTCTCTCTCTCTCTCTCTCTCTCTCTCTCTCTCTCTCTCTCTCTCTCTCTCTCTCTCTCTCGTGTGCTCCACAGGCTTGATCTCTTTCTCAATTTCCGTATCATTATTGGTTCGGTTTATGTATCAGCTGAAGCGTGTATATATATTTTCATGGATTTTGTTTTTACTTTTTTTTTCATGAGCGCGTGTGGAAATACAAATACTATTTTTGTTTATATGATTCACCACTATTGCAAAAAAAAAAATATTCCCCTTTCTCTCTCTCTCTCTCTCTCTCTCTCTCTCTCTCTCTCTCTCTCTCTCTCTCTCTCTCTCTCTCTCTCTCTCTCTCTCTCTCTCTCAGTATACTCATATGGTTGCTTTGATTTCTTTCCCTACCACTACTCTCTTATCACTTCACTCTCCCTCCCTCCCTTCTTCTCTCCCTCTCACTCTCACCTGTCCTCACTCATCCCGCCGCCCTCCCTCTCACCCTAAGCCACCGTCTACCTCTCGCCCTGCTTGTCCAGCCTTTTCAGCCAGTCGCTTTTATCTTCGCCACCTCAATTCCACGCGTAAATCCATTTCTCGCTGGACTTTTCATCCCCCACACCACGCCTTTATCGGGAAGAGGGGCGCTGGTGGACCGAGGGTGAGGAAACACGGGGATATAGAGGAGGCGAGAAGGTCGGCATGAAAGAGAAAATGGTTGAGGACTGAGGGAAAGAGGAGTATAGGTGATGCTAGATACAGGATGAGACGCGAGAGGAAGGGGGAAAAAAAAATGTAAGGGAGATATATTATGTATTGGAGATGGGGGAGGAAAATGAGCGTAGTAGGGGTTAGGGGAAGTGTAAGAAAGTGGAGGAAAAGGAAGGAATGGAAAGAGAGGATGGATAATGATTACGGAAAAGGGGAGGAGAAACTAGACATTGTTGGAAGTAAATTGGTAAATTGGAGAAAGGGGCAAAGAGGAGTAGGAGGAGGAGGAGAAGGAAGGGAAAAACAGGAGGAGGAGGAGGAGGAGGAGGAGGAGGAGGAGGAGGAGGAGGAGGAGGAGGAGGAGGAACTGCTTTTGAAGGAACACCAAGGCAGTATAATTTATTTAACGAGAGCTTGAAATGACCAGATAAGGTGTGTGTGTGTGTGTGTGTGTGTGTGTGTGTGTGTGTGTGTGTGTGTGTGTGTGTGTGTGTGTGTGTGTATGTAACGTGACCTTTTATCTGCAGCTGCCAAATCTATCCACGATCTCCCTCCCAACTTACCTCCCCCCTCTCTCTCTCTCTCTCTCTCTCTCTCTCTCTCTCTCTCTCTCTCTCTCTCTCTCTCTCTCTCTCTCTCTCTGCACACACCTGTTCGCTTCACGTGGATTAGCTTGTCCTTCCCCTTCCCGCTCCCTCCTT
>NC_087167.1:13282500-13312500 GCF_035594125.1 Scylla paramamosain | reverse complement strand
AGCGTGTTTTCTTCAGGGAGTGACATCTTCACTGAACCTTTTTCTTTATTTGTTTTGTTGTCCCTTTTCATTAGAGAGAAAAAAAAAAACTCAATCTTCAAATTTTCTGATCTGTTGAGAACGTGTAATTGTCAGGTTCTGTTAGAAAACCGTCAACAGATCAAGGGATTTAAGGGGGAGGGGAAGTTATACATAGTGGAAAGGAGTGTGGTATGTTGCTGGAATACTAATCATAACTACGACAAAGTATTGTACAGTCATACAAAATAGCATCTTTACCATAGTGAACGTTGAATTCTACGGTCCACAGTGTTTCAAGAAGCTTCTGTATATTTAACAAACCTGGCTGTCTGAAACACCATGAAGGGTATTTTTCGTATCATATCGCGATTTGAGCTCTTGAGTCGTGGATCACTGGTATCATATACTACGTTCAAACAAGATTTTTAATATTTCTTCGTCAGTTGGATCAAAATAACACGCAAAATTTCAGTAAGATTTTTCTTTATTATTTTTTTTTTTTCTATGACTACACGTGCAGCTACCATCATACTGATAAAGGTTTGAGTCGCATACGCTCCTTCATTGATCGCTTTTTGTGTCTACCTTCGTCTTTGTCTTAACGTGGCCATGTGCAGAGGAGAGATGAGTACGTAGGGATGCTACAGACGGACCCACCAGGCAGGAACAAGAGAGGAAAACAAAGAGGAAGTTTTCTGGTTGCAGTGAAGGAAGACGTGCGAGTGATGGGTGTACGAGAAGACGCATAAGACAGAGTAGTGGATGGGGAGACGGGTTATTCAACATTTAACGGGAGTAACCTGCAATAGTAGTTCGTCTTTGTTTTGACTCGCTATTCCTCTCTACTTTACTTCCTTATTTTCTGCGTCAGCGATAACGTTAATGACGATGTGAGTATGCACGGTCCACGTAGATTCATAGGTATAAATAAATAATGGATACTTCACTGCGCTCTTTGTCTCCTTTCCCTTTTTTTTTTTTCTTTTTACCGTACCTCGTGATATCACGTCGAATTTATCTTCTTTCATCCGCAGCGGAGCGACTCTGGTACACACACTCTGGATTCCTAAAGCTGACAGACAGACGGACGAGCTGGCGGAGCGGTGATCGAACCATTCAAAGTACCGTGAAGGGCTTCGAAGACCTTGGCTGCCGCGCGTCCCTCTCTCTACTATTCCTGCTCCCGTCCACGTATGTAACATTCGAACCCTTTTTACTAAGAATGGTACATAAGTCTTACATTCTTTCCCCGCCTTACGAGAGAGAGAGAGAGAGAGAGAGAGAGAGAGAGAGAGAGAGAGAGAGAGAGAGAGAGAGAGAGAGAGAGATTCCCTTGTGGGTCGTAATGATAGTAAAGCGGTTTATAGTTTTCTTCAATGTTACGTAAACTGAAAGTGTACCGACAATATTCCACAAAGGTAAGTAAAGGAGGTAGTGAAAGACGTTCTTGGAGTTATGATTGAATATACCTTACCAAGAAAAGTATTCTAAAACGTTTCGTCGTCTCATCTCAACTATTTTTATTTAACAGGCTGCAATGGGAGTTAGTGGAGTGTCTTCGTGATCCCTGTGAGAGTTTAAAAAAGAATTCTCCACCACCATGGGAGAGGAAAACACATGAGAACTTCATTAATCACCTCTGTGGCCTTTGCGAACTATAATCATGATAAAATAAAGCATTTTAAGAACACAAGCCTTAAGTTTTAGCGGCGCTGGTGTCTCGCTCCAGAAAGTCTTGATTCAGACAGGACATGAGGGCGTATAAGGAGGACACAACGCCCACTTGAAGATGAGGGAACTGGAGGAGATAAGGAGGAACAAGGTCTATAGAGAAAGGAAGAAATTTGTAAGTGATTTATGCGTCAACGGCTTCAAATTCTGTTGCTATTCTTCTTTCTTCTCCTTCTTTTTCCTGTTATCAATCAATATATCCATTTAAGTAACTAAGTATCTATCATTCAATCTATTGATCAGTGAATCAGTCTATCAGTCATTCAAATAATCAGTCATTCAATTTAACAATTTATCTACCTATCTATCTATCTCTTTCTTTCCTTTTACGTATTTATCTATCTTCGGGTGAGCGCAGCAGACAAGGTCGGGCTGGAGAGTAAATCACACGTCAGAGATTAAAGCTGAAATTTACTCTCCTATGGTGGATGTCTGGGGTCTGCTCTGTACATGATATTATTATTATTATTATTATTATTATTATTATTATTATTATTATTATTATTATTATTATTATTATTATTATCATTGTCATCATTATCATCATCATCATTATTGTTATCAATGTACATACATCGTAACATACAATCGTAACAGTAGCAGTAACATCAGCAGCATCAGTAGAAGTGTGAGAATAGTAGTAGTAGTAGTAGTAGTAGTAGTAGTAGTAGTAGTAGTAGTAGTAGTAGTAGTAGTAGTAGTAGTAGTAGTAGTAGTAATAGTAGTAGTAATAGTAGTGGCAATAATAGTAATGTAGTATGTAATGATAGTAAGTACATAACCAGCGGTACTAGATTTTGGGAGAAAAAGAAAGACAAAAACATGAAAGGAGAAGCAAGAGATAAGGAGAACCTAATATAAATCGTGGGGGGGCCGCCTGGGACAGCGGAATAAGGAAGAGTATAAGAATAATGTGAGGCGAGGGAGACAGGAAAGGTGCGGCGGGGGCACACTGGAGCACTGGGAAGGGAATGAGAGGAAGGAACTTGAGGGAGGGGCGAGGAAGGGGGGTGGCGTAAGAGAGGCCGGAGCATTCTCCCTTCTACCCCGTCAACTTGTTACTCTCAGTTTACCGTTTCTCCGCCACCAAACCATCCACACGGGCCATACACAACCCCAGCCCGCCCCCACAGGCACCCACACCCCTACCCCATCCCTCTGACCGCCTGAGGATCCTTCCCAGGGCCCCATTCCGTCTCCTGGCCCGGCGCCCCTCCTGCTTGGTATGTCGGGCGTGTTGTGGCGCAGGAGTTGCTCAAACTAACTTGATTTATGTAGTTTGAGAGCAGTGTGTGTGTGTGTGTGTGTGTGTGTGTGTGTGTGTGTGTGTGTGTGTGTGTGTGTGTGTGTGTGTGTGTGAAATCGTGCCAACGAGAATATGATTTTTTTTGTTTCCTTATGAAGCGATGCACGTTGAAGAAGTTCTTTCTTTCGTGGCATGGTCGTGCGGTATCAGCGATAACACCTACAAACGCAGGTACAGACCAACCTTTGCCCAGCCACTACCTGTCCCAGCTGGTACATTTCCTCTTATTGACATAAAGTAGACTCGCTCCACAGGGTTCCCTTCCCCCCAGCCAACACGCGCAGCCTGCCGCGGGTGGATCTCTACTACTTGTTTGATTTCCTGATAGAGAGCCACTTTTTTACCTTGCAAGAAGAGACCTCCATCGAGACTTCATTGCGTATCCTTTAATTCAAGCAGGTGTGGAAGTGTTAGTTGCAGGTGTAGCAAGTTGGCTGTAAATGTAGCAGTTCTGTTTGCTGGTGTAAAAGAGCTGGTTGCAGATGTAGCAAGTGGTTGCAGGCTGGATGTGTATGCAGCAGGATGGTTGCAAGTGTAGTAGTGCTGTTTGTAGGGATCGCAAGCTGAATGGATGGATGATGGCATAGCAGGCTGGTTACTACGTCGAGACAAGTGTGACGAGGCAACAAACGTAAATGAGAATCAAGAAGGTTCCCTCCACTCTGACCCTTCCTCCATCATATTAAGTTAGGCTGACGGTGAGTGTTTACTTGGTCAATTAGCCGGATGAAGGTTGGACTGGTGTACCAATAAGACTCGATACGGAAGCCTCAGGGGACAGCGGGCGGGTGCCCGTTTCGTAGAGGAAGCAACCGCTCCTTCGGCAAAGTTAATGTCTCATCACAAAAAAGAACGTACAAAACATAATGGAAGCTGCAAGAAACCAGTAGGCCTATATGTGGCAATTCTCGTGTAAATATGCATACTTATATCCACTTATTATTCCTTTCTATAAACTTATTTAATCTTCTTTTAAAGCTCTTTTTTGACTCTGCACTATCTATTCATCTATCTATATTATTTGAGGCACCTAGAGCCAGAGTGATGTAAGCGCCGAAAATTAAAATTGGAGAAATTCTCTGTCAGTTTTGCGAGTTTCAAAATACGATATCTCTTGAATGGAATGAGATAGAAAATAATAATTGGTATCAAAATATTAAGTAATTTATGCCCTTTACAACAATTTAGTTGAATTACATTATGAAATTACAATTAGATAACATTATTAAAAATAAATAGGTATCAGCGTCTTTCTTCGATACGATTTTTGTGAAGGATATCACACAGCTACATTTAAAATTGTATCTAGCGCCCACACATTATTTATTTCCTTTATTCTATCAAGTTCTTTTATTTTTTATATGCTAATAGGGGAATTACAACCATTAAAGTCTTCTTTTTTAGTGAACTTATCAATTTTATGAAGCAAAAACGTAACCGACATGCAAGTACTTCCTAAGATGAACACAAACGAAGAGAATGATACAAGCTTAAAAAATGAAACTGGAAGAAACAAAAAAAAAAAAAAAAGAAGTAATAAACGTTATGAAAATATACAGCTATAAAGAATAATAGAGTATAAAGAAATAATAATATAATCCGATGTTTCCAAAGCTCCGTCTTTTAGCGATATTTTTCTTACATTTTCCTTCCGCTGAGGGTCCTGGCTCCTCAGGTGGTACGCTGTTGTCCGCCATAATAAAGAAAAGCTTACGTGTTGTGTAAAAGCAAAATTAAGACAGTAACCTATCATTTAATTAAGGGTAACAAGCAGGCTGGAGGGAGGGAGAGTGTGAAGTGTGTGGGTTGTGGTCGTGAAGTAGTGTCCCTTTGGAGGAGCGTTCCTTCCTTCAAGGTGACACTTGAGTTGCAACACGAGCCGTCAATGGCAGCCTCTTCCCGTGCTGCTGTGGCGAGGATGTTACTTTTCTCTGGTCCCAGCAACTGGTAGCTATCACTGAAGGGCGACAAGAAGGTTCCGTGGATAATTTCACTTCGATGGATTTTTGACCCTATTGCGGGGTCCATCCTGACGTCTGCACTCTCTCCCGTCACAACAGGAAGGTTGGGGAAAAACAATACAATAAAAATAGTAATTTTGGCCAAGAGGTCGGTTACGTCACTCTGGCTCTGGGTGCTTCACTTATACCATTTATAAATCTCGCCTTGTTTACACCTAAGGGCATGGTATAAATAAGTTCTTGTCTCTTATAACAGGATACACAAACTCACAAACACGAACACACATAAGGACAGGATTGTTTTGTTACCCTCATGTTCCTATTGCGCAGCAAGGTTGTTACTCCTTAACTTACGTCCCAATACCTTTCCAACGTTAGGTGAAGGGTGAAGGTCTTCACCTGGCCTGGAATAATAATAATAATAATAATAATAATAATAATAATAATAATAATAATAATAATAATAATAATAAGAAGAAGAAGAAGAAGACAAACAACAACAACAACAACAACAACAACAGCAATGAGAACAATAAAATACGCAATAAAAACAATACTTGCAATGATAACAGCCAATAGCAATGACGACCCAAAGAGCGGATGACGGACGAACCAGCTCATCACAGAGTAATGCAGCACTGACCTCAAAAACAATCCCGCAGATATGAGGACGCAGATTGTCAATTATTGGCTGGCAGTGATAAAGGTTAACAGGGTAAGGTATACGTACATCAGGAAGCAGTAAAGTTTCGCTATTCACTCGAGACACAGTGGCGGTACATTATTCAGGTCACCAGTGCTGTCTGTGTGTGTGTGTGTGTGTGTGTGTGTGTGTGTGTGTGTGTGTGTGTGTGTGTGTGTGTGTGTGTGTGTGTGTGTGTGTGTGTGTGTGTGTGTGTGTGTGTGTGTGTGTGTGTGTGTGTGTGTGAGGCGCAATGCTTTCTCACCCTGGAGATAAACGCGGAGGTGGAGGGTATTGTGTGATAGTGCTGGGACATTATATGTTTAAAGATATTACTCCCTTCTATTCCTATGGTTGTGCTTTTGTTAGCATTGAGGGCACTGTTTAAAAAAAAAAAATAATAATAATGCATGGACACAAAAAAAAAAAGAAAGCGAGGGGAGGTTTTACCTTTTCTAGGATGCAATATTTACGAGATTGGCAAAAAAAAAAAAAAACAAGTGTCTAAAAAGTTTGGGTGATTAGATAATTATACCTCCTCTGTCAACACTGAGCGAAAAAAAAATAGCAATGAACACACAAAAAGAGAGAAAAGAAGGTTAGTTTGTCTCTCCTCTGATATAATACTTTTAAAGAGACAAGGCTAAAAACAAACGTCCATAAAAACTTGGTGGTGATGAAAATAATTTTGCCCTACTTTGTTAGCATTAAGAGCACTGTAGAAAAAGAAAAAAATGCATGTACACAGAAAAAAAAAAAAAGAGGGAGAGGAAGAGGGGTTAGTTTCGTCTTGTCTAGGATACAATACTAAAAAGTCTGGCATAGAAATAAGGATTTAAAACGATGGCGGTGATAGGAAAATCACTCACTTTAAAGATAAGAGAACATTTCAACAAAGTCTGATATTGGTGACACAGGTCTTGGCCATGGAGGGAAATGTTAGGAGCATGTCTAGCTTGTAGGGAAGTCTATAAAAGTGAAATTTTCGAGGTGTTTTTGTTTATGAAGATCGTGAGTGGTAATTAAGGTTACTGTATTTACAGCTCGTGTGAATAATTTTCTATCTCGCTGTGTTCAAAACATAAATGCGTAGGTATGTATATATGTATGCATGTGGTAAGTAGGCAGGTAGGTATGTATGTGTATACTCGTATCTTTTATGTACATCTGCAAACAACTTTATTACTTTTATCAACATTTGAACCAATCACACAGTACCTGAAGAAACACTTAAGACATTTATGTAAGAAGCCTCAGAAAAAAATAAATAAATAAATACACATATGCACTGAAACAGAACGAAACTTCAAAGAAAAAAAATCCTGACGGCAAAGCAAAAACAAGTCACCTTCCTTGATAAAGAAAACGAATCTTGCCTCGAGCGTGGTGGCACCTCACGAAATATTCAGTGGCTGGCTCCCCCTAAGCCCAGCTGGACCCCTTCTTCCCACGGAGCTTCAAGGGGACGAGAGATCATGCCTAATACGTGTGTGATATTGGGGTCTTCTTACGGGATAACAGTTATAGTATTAGGTAGTAGTTTATATACATATTTTTTTTTTTTTTATATATTTATTTATGGGCCTAGTGGTGTTATATTATTGTGGATTGCACTTGTGTAATAAAGATTAACTTCTTATAAACTTGGAATACAGAGGATGGGTAAGAGAGAGAGAGAGAGAGAGAGAGAGAGGAGAGAGAGAGAGAGAGAGAGAGAGAGAGAGAGAGAGAGAGAGAGAGAGAGAGAGAGAGAGAGAGAGAGAGAGAGAGAGAGAGTATCAGGTGTTACATTAAGGTACGCCTGTTTCATTGTCCAACGTGTGAAAGTCAATGTCAGCCTTCAAAAACATAAGAACATAAGAGCTGCAAGAAGCCAGAAAGGCCTACAAGTGGCAGTCCCTGTATAAAACATAGCCACCCATATCCACCTGTCACAAGTGGCATCATGTCATCTAGTAGGAAAGAAAGGAAACATTAAAAGTAACGATGTGAGATAACGAGAAGAAAGTTCGTAAGATGAATTGATATAGACAAACAAAAAATCCAAGAGGAATTAATAAAAAAAAAAAAGTGTAAATTGATTGAAGTGTGCAAGATAAGCTGGAATAAAGAAACAACAACGATGAATAAAAAATGTAACAATAAATACGAACTGAGTAAAATATGTAAGATAAACTGGAATGGACGAACGGGAAACAATGGGGAGTGAAAAAAGTACAAACTGTGTAAAGTCTGTAAGATAAACTGGAACTGACAAACAACAAAGAATAGAAAAAAAAAAAAAACTGAGTGAGGTTTGTAAAATAAACTGGAACACACAAGCAATAAACAATGATGAATGAAAAAAAATTACCACAAATTGAGTGGTCTGTAATAAAAACTGGAAGACAAAACAAAAAAAAAGGAAAAAGGAAAAAAAAAAAAAAAGAAAATGAGTGAGATGTTCACTGTATCGTGAATCGCCATTGAAACCAGTAAGGATGGGGAGGATTGGGGAAGATTGGGTGGGTGATCATAATTATATATGCAAATGAGATTCAATAACTATTTTTTTTTTTTTTTTTTTTCGAAATCTGTAAGAGGAATCTTCGGGGGCGTGACACTCAAACCATCCATTACCAGTTCATGATTCAATTGACGCCACACAATTGGTAGTAATTGATAAAGAGGGGACAAATAAATCGTGGAAGTTATTATAATCAAGCATTTGTTACACTTAATTAATGAACCGGGTCAGTGAAAACACAAGAGTTTGTACACGATGCCATTTTGCAGGAGATTTTTCCATGACAAATACTGATATTAATGAGGTATTTTAGTTATAAACACACACACACACACACACACTCTCTCTCTCTCTCTCTCTCCTCTCTCTCTCTCTCTCTCTCTCTCTCCCTCTCTCTCTCTCTCTCTCTCTCTCTCTCTCTGTGTGTGTGTGTGTGTGTGTGTGTTCCTTTCATTCTCGAGTGCCACATGATTTTTTTTTTTTGCTTATTTATCTAATTTCGTCAATAATATCATGAGTAAAAAAAAGAACAGAAAGAATAAATGAACATAGAGTGAGGTGTATGACCCTTTCACACTAATGATACGTGACACACCAACACACATCTATTAATATCATGTTTTTTTTTTTTTTTATAACCCCCCGCATTATTACTACCCTTCCCACCATCCTTACAACCACCACCATCATTACCACCACCACCATGCCACATAGAGACCGTAGACGACAAATAAAGGAAACAAATCAATCTAAACTTCTTACTGAGAAAAGGTGTTTACAAGAACTAATTTCCGTGCTGGTCATCATCCGGGATTGGCTCAGCGGATCAGGCAGCCGAAACCCTATGCTAAAATGGTCCTGCCTGTTGATTGGTGCTGAGGAAAGTAACTAGAAGGGGGAAGACGCTACGTGATTGGCCAAAAAGGTCTATGTCGTCACGGGCCAGAAAGAATGTGGCACCACTATTGGCTGTCAAGGCATGGCGTCATTATCTGGCTGGATGGTGCTTCCCGTGGGAGGATCCCTGGAAGGCAAGCGTGGGGCCGACTGGAGGAACGTAGAGGCATTTGTACGGAGGGTAATGTATGCAGGTTAGTGAGGAGGAGCCAGGGAGGGGCGGGGAGGAGCAGGTAAGGGCGGGGAAGGAGAAGGGAGCTGATTACCCCTAATGGAGCAAGTGTGATCGTCCCGCGGGGGCAGCGTGAGCACGGGCGCGCCAGACTTGGCAGTTGCAAAGGGAGGCAGGAGGACGACAACAGAAACATCAACAAGTTCTGCTGGTACTGTTGTTTGCTGTTGCTGTTGCTTGTTGCTGCTGCTGTTGCTTCGCTGATGTAATAATTGTTACTACTATTGCTCCAGCTGCTGGGGCAACTTCCGTTCGATCACAATTGTAAAGTTTAATTTTTAGTGTGACCTGATAAGAGCAAATAGAAGTAGTACGTAGTAGTAGTTGTAGTAGCAGTAATAGTAATAATAATAGTTATACTACTACTACTACTACTACTACTACTAACAATAACAGCAACAATAACTGCTACGTAATAAACATATAATTAACTATCAACCAACTAACTAGCTAACTATCTATCTACGTAACTAACTACTTACTAACTGACTATCTAACTAAGTAGTTAACTAAGAGGGTAATCAATGACAAACCAACCAACCAGCCAACCAGCCAACCCACCAGCAAACTAAAACAAGAGTAAAAGTGGGAAAGGGCAGGAAATAAGTTATCATCCATACCTCCAAAGACCCTCTACCGTTTAATGACAGCCAGCAGACTATACTAATATATCCTGCACCAAGACAGTTAAACACACAAGCCAGAGGGAAAAACAGAACAATAAAGTCGGGAAATTATACACTCACATAAACTGGCAGGCAGGGGACAAGAAAGTTTGCTCATCCTGTAACAGAAGAACACGTATGGATCAGTAAGAGCAGGTGCTGATAATTAATTCTTTGTTTAGCTTATAACAAGGCATATATTCTATTTGATTAGTTCTAAATTTTATGAGGGAGAAATAAAACTACAGGGGTCTTGAGGGGACTGCGGTGCTTCATCTCCTCCTTATGGTGGTGATCGAGTCTTTCATGAATATGAACTAAATTTACATCACAACTTTTTATTACCTATGTTTGGGAAAACACGTAACAATCATAACGAATAAAGCATCGGCAGAAACAATGATAAAACAACGAAGAACCACGCCAACAATAACAACAAGCAACAACAACAACAACAACAACAACAACAACAACAACAACAACAACAACAACAAAAACAACATGACGACAAAAAACACCTACTGACCCACAAAATAGGAGGGATTCAAGACAAGGAGAAAGTAGAACACCAGGCAGAAGATTAAAACTACAGGATTCCCTAAGGCCCCGTGCTCTCCAGACATTTCGTCGTCTGATCTCGACTACTTTTGACTGGCTCCAGCAGAAATTATATGAGTTTTCAAATGCATTTTTATGATTCTAGAGTTAATTTAACAAGGATCCTTTACCATCAGTAGGAAAAAAAGAAAATATAACGTCGTAAGGACCTGACTGATATATTTTGTTACTTAAAAAAAAAAAATAATAATAATAATCCTTACGAAAATTGAAACTCTAGATAATTGCTTGTTTTAAATATTCTTTATATGAACATTTCCTACATGCCTTATGTTTTTAAATACCTTGTGTGCCTTCAATTTCTTTTTTACTATTATATATATATATATATATATATATATATATATATATATATAATATATATATATATATATATATATATATATATATATATATATATATATATATATATATATATATATATATATATATACGAGTATATATTAGGGTATGCGACAGCGAACTTGATTCATTCCAGTGTAGCGTTCGTTATGACAAATGTGCGTTATTGTCGTGGGCGACTGAAGAATCTACTCGTAATGGAGAGAGAGAGAGTGAGAGAGAGAGAGAGAGAGAAGGAGGAGAGAGAGAGAGGAGAGAGAGGAGAGGAGAGAAGAGAGGTTTCACTCCCCTTGTCCCTTATCTCTGACAGATAAGGAGGAGGGGAGGTGAACAGGGAGGGAGGTTTGAGACAAAACGAAAGAAGGGAGACGAAAGGAAAAAAAAAAAAAAAAAGAAGGATAGGTGAGCAGCGGCTCGCGCAGCTGGTGAATTAGTCTTGCAAGGTTTATGTTCTTATTCCGATTAAATTTTTATTAAAATTTCTTGTGCCAGCACGAATGGGGAAGTTTGTCTTGCTAGTTTTGGTTGGTTATTCCGATTGAATTTTTATTAAAATTTCAGTGCTGTCACTAGTGGCGGGTTCGTTATGCCAGTTTTAGATCGTTATTCCGATTAAATACCTATTAAAATTTCTGTGCGTTATTGCACTTGTACGTTATAACGACCGTGCGTTGTTTGCGTTCCCTAATAATATATATATATATATATATATATATATATATATATATATTAATATATATATATATATATATATATATATATATATATATATATATATATATATATATATATATATATATATTAATATATATATATTGCTGCGTACATACATTACAATATTATTTAAGGTGGTATTTGAATTTTTAACTCTAAGTTTACGGCACATTGTCCATCATTCTAATCCCTCAACATTCTCTGTAGAGGCCAGTATTTTTCCAACGCTTCGCGCTCCTCAAAAGAACAGTTTTCCAAGACTGCATAGTTGATTACTCCGGACATGGATGCGTTTTTCTCGCATGAATGATGCAGAATCTTGCATAACTCCTCTAAAATCATGAAAACACTCTTGAAAAGTAAATTAATTGAATTCCACAAGAGCCTGTTAAAAGTAGGTAAGATAAAGCGCTGAAACGCTTGAGAATGCGATCCCAAGAGCCACAATGTTTCCGCGAACGCCTCCACAGCGAGCCGCAAACACTTGTCTCGGCGCCACTAACTCAGAGAGACGGGCCGTGTGTGTCTTGTTTTGTTTAGTCGTTAAGGAGGAGAATTTCCCTTTTACGAATCACTGAGACTTACCCTTAATGTTCTTACGGCTTGTTGTTACTCCATCTCTGGTCTGTTCCTCTGTCTGTTTCTCTTATATGTATGTATGTATGTATGTATGTATGTATGTATGTATGTATGTATGTGTGTATGTATGTATGTATGTATGTATGTATGTATGTATACATGTATGTGTGTATGTATCTATTAATCAATCAGTTTGTCAGTCCATTTATGCACGCAACCACGCATACTATACAGTCAAAAGACCTAAATAAAATCTTTGCATTACTCAGACCAGTAATTCCAGTTTGGTATAAAGAAACAAAATACGTAAAAACATAAATTTCGAGACAGCATTTGTCTACGTGTATATCAGACTACTGCAGGTACACTGGGTCATCCGCTACCCCTGACAGGAAGGCGTTAGCGGGGGACGACCACGGAAGACCACGACCAGGGCACGCCATCTATACCTGCTCCTCTATGTAGATGCCGCCCCCTCGCCGCCCGCTACTCCCCGGAAAACCGATACGGAAACGCGTAAACGTTGGGGTCCTAAAATACCTGTACGACATAGAAAGAAAGATAGAAGGGTAAAAATAAGTGAGGTAGACTACAATTCCTTTTAACGGCGGTATTTTTTAGGTGGAAAAAAATAACGTCCAGGAAAAACGTGTTACCTGACTGGGCTTGAGGTTCAGGTCAGGATGGGTCAGGGCGGGTAAGGGCGGGACAGACACATGTGGGCGGGGCTCGAATTATTGGCGTGGGATGGAGTAGTGTGGGACGTGGCGTGGCGTGGGTTGGGACGACTAAAGAACTGGGCGGGGCGGGACGGGGCGCACAGACAGACGGGGCGAGACAGCAAGACATGCTCCTGAATATTTCACGGCTGCTACGAACTTCCATTTCACGAATAACATTAGGTGAAAAAGAATTTTGCCGTGATCAGTTAGTCCTCGCAGCGCAGGCCGTATCCATGATGCAGGAGGTGGACGGCGGGAAAGCAGCGCCAGGCGTCATGTCGCTGCTCGCATCAACACCACCTTTGCTGCTTCATTGTGCCGCTTCAAAATAACCATCTGAAGCAGAAAAACACTGATCAACGGTGACATCAGTTTTTACAGTGATGAAAAAATAACCGTGAAACAAGGAATGAAAAAAAAATTTCAGATATTTATCACATTAATTTCCAATATCTATATCACATATTCATATAGATAAATGTAGATAGATAAATAGATAGATAGATAGATAGATAAATAAATAGATAGATAGATAGATAAATAAATAGATAGATAGATAGATAGATAAACACACACACACACACACACACACACACACACACACACACACACACAGAGAGAGAGAGAGAGAGAGAGAGAGAGAGAGAGAGAGAGAGAGAGAGAGAGAGAGAGAGAGAGAGAGAGAGAGAGTCCACTACATCTTAGTGTTATTGTGTGTTTGTATCTAATCATAATGCCAGAAACCTATTTCGAGTTTACAATATGATAATAAGAATCTAACTATACTGACATGTATTCTATAAAGATTTATGTTCCCACGAGCGTGGAAAATGCTCTCGTGTCGTTCAAGACATAAATCTGCATCGCTTTCTTGTATTTTCTATCACATACTGTCAGCCAAATATCCCTCGTCACAGAGACATGCAAAATACAACGCAGTGCTGGAAAATGGAAGGGACTGTTAACCACCTGGCGTGTTATGAACGTGTGGGGTTCACGTCACCGCCGTCCTGCCAAATCTTTACCAATGTTGGTTTATTTACATTTATTTTACTTTACTTTCAGTATTGTTGGTAAATTATCCCTTTCCTAACTATTAAATATTTTGTCATTTCATCCAGTTGCTAATCAGCGTGATGGTCGTCATAAGAGTGTACTAACTTAATGTTTGGCCACATGCAGTAGAACAATGAAATGAACTCTCAGGCCAGTATTTTTAAACGTCTTGAGCTATCATGGGAATTATGTCAAGGGTGACAAAGATAATTAATTGGGTTTTCATGGGCGTTTTTTCACTGCTGACGTAGACCAGTTGTTCATTCACACCAGTCACAGAAACACTCTAGAAAAACCCCAATAACTTAAACTACAGTCTATTCATAATAGTTGAGATAATAAAAAAAATATAAGGAAACGGATCATAATCATAACATTCAATATCAGACTTCTCTTGGTGCACAAAAAATAAACTAAAATGTATATCTGTGCGGAACTCCTCAACTTTCCTTCTGACAGACACAACAACGGCACAAGGAGTCAGGGGTGGTGACTGGTGAGAGACACCACGCCTGACTTCCAGAAGCCTTTGGCCTTAACCTTGACTTCCAGACGTCTTTTGGCATTAACTTAGTTGGCTGGAGCTTTTGAAAGGTCTCAAGCTTTCTCGCTTGATGAGATCTGTAGACGGGTCATGAGTGGGTGGGTGGACTGGGTAGAAGGGAAGGTAGGCAATGAGGTTTGCCGAAGTTGCTGCCACTGAAAAGAAAGTGAGTAAGATGTAATATATGAAAGGACGAAGGAAGGCAGGGAGCAAGAGTCAGGAGTTGAATGAAGAGAGGAACGGAAATGGAAAATATTATTTCCTAGGTATTTATACATTACATTTCATTTCGTTATAGTAAATAAATCAACGGGGTTCAAACAGGTTGGGAAACAAAGAAATACGGGAAGATTTTTCTTTTACATTAGACAAAATAATACCTGCATTTTAGAAGGATGAAATTTTGTGTAAAAAAAAAAAAAAAGGAGAATCACATCTCCATCAATACGAGATGAATCCATTACCAATCATAAGAATACGTATTTGATAGCATTAAATATATACCTCAAAAATATATTGAAAAATAACAATACTTTTTAAACGGGGAGAAAAGAAGGCCTTCATAGATTTATATCGGATAGACTATAAACAAAATCCAATTCGATATTAAGATCTCTGACTGTCGTGTTTTGAATGGAAACTGTCAACGGATCAGAGGACTTAAGAATGAGCAAAAACAAAACAATGGGAATAAGTGCATAAAGTTACTCAGCTTCTGACCACGACTGCATCACTACCACAAGTGTCTCCTAACAAGCAAGGATATATCTTTTATCTTCTCGCTGCGTTGCGTTAGTTGCGTTGTAATGAAGGAATCTTGCCTTTATAGCGCCGTTCCTGATGTGATTTCTGGCTCTTACCAACACTGCTGTATATCTACATTTCTTTTTTCTCTTATTAGACAGAGTAAGAGATTTTTTTTACTTCTTCATTTTTTGTATTCTCTATAGAAAAGATCCTAATGTGGTTTCTTGTTTTCCTTTTTAACGTTTTTCATCACTATACGCCAGGGAAAATAGTAGGAAACTCTCTAAAATTTTTTTCTAATTCTTTCCTCACGCATTTAGATCCAGATTCTCACATAAGATTTATTTTTTCAAAGCAGGTCAGGTTCCAATGAGTAATTTTTCCCGTCGACAATGCAGAATCCGTGTTGATTTACCGCAGTCATCAAAAACACCCTTGAAAACTCAATAACGTCCACCAGATGCTGCTGAAATCAGTTGAAATCAGACGCAGAAACGTTTAAGAATACGAACGTTTAATGCCTTCTACTCCTACGTCCAATTCTAATATGAAAAGACAACAAATCAGCGTTACTACCTCATGGTTACAACGCGGCTCTTGGCGTGTTCAAAAAGGCGGATTAGACGACTTAAAGCTTAGCATAATGGAGCACACGGACGCACTTACAAAGCGCCCCTTCCCTTCCACCCCTGAAAGATTTAGTGGAAAATTTTACCGGTTCGACGCGTGAGTATTAATGTTCCAGTCTAATATAATCATTTAAGGCATGGAAAAAGCGTCATGGAGGAGTGTGATAAACATGAAGGGAAGGAGAGAGAGAGAGAGAGAGAGAGAGAGAGAGAGAGAGAGAGAGAGAGAGAGAGAGAGAGAGAGAGAGAGAGAGAGAGAGAGAGAGAGAGAGAGAATCACACTTAATATTAGCATGAAAAGTATAAAAGGGGTGATCCGCCCTTAAGTGATAGCAGTGAGGAGGAAATTAAATAGTGAAAAAAAAAAAAGCGTGAGAAAGTTGCCAACTGAAACACTGATTAATGTTTCACTTCAGAATAACAGAAGAAAAAGAAACTATATCATGCGTACCCAGCAGAGTTTGTCTTGCGTTATAACGAGAGAGAGAGAGAGAGAGAGAGAGAGAGAGAGAGAGAGAGAGAGAGAGAGAGAGAGAGAGAGAGAGAGAGAGAGAGAGAGATGAGGTAGGAACGTGCGTCATTGATATTTGTTTCCAAGACTTAAATTTCGGTAGAAAGATAATAGAACACAACAACAACAACAAAACACCACCACCACCACCACCACCACCACCACCACCACCACCAACAACAACAACAACAACAACAATAATAATAATAACAATAACAACTTCATACAAAATTGTCAACTAGTCCATCCGTTTCTCCATTGATTCATACATGCAAACAAACACAAATACATCCGTACATACACATATTGTATAGTACATACATACACACACATACGTTTACATATCCTTCCTTTTAGAATATATTTTTTCAACATCGTTTGCATTTCGAATCTTTATTGGACACATTTGTATATTTGCAGAGTTTAATGGTTACATTTGTACATATTTTCAGCTACAGTACATCTCTCTCTCTCTCTCTCTCTCTCTCTCTCTCTCTCTCTCTCTCTCTCTCATACACGTAAATAACCTTTCTCAACAACATTTATAGCTACTGTGTGTGTGTGTGTGTGTGTGTGTGTGTGTGTGTGTGAGCGTGTGTGTCATATGCGCGTATAATTGTCAGTTGGGCCCTTCCTCCCCCTACAGCGTGCCCCTCCCCGGCCGCGAGGGACTCAGTTATCTAGCAGCAGCACCGCCTCTCTGTCCCACCCAACAATAGCCCCGGCACATTCACGCCGCACTGACTTCTGACTGATTAAAGCGTGGCCACAGGGGACCTCCTCACCCTGGGGTCTGTCTCGCCGGCTACTGTACATACATACAGTGCACGTCCGCCCCTTGGTTGCACGCTGAGTTCGTCTACAGTTGCTGCGGTGACTGGTGGAAGCTCTAGAGTGATAAGTAGACAAACGTCACAGTGATACTTAGACTCAATACGATTTCTAGACTAGTTTTTTTTTTTTTTTTTTACGTTAATCAGTGTCGCTTTCTCAAACGTTCCCGTCTTTTCACTTCCCAGCTTTCCCTTTTCTCAATTCCGCGCCTTGTATCCATCGAATGCGATTTATAGCCAAATTTTGATATTTTTTCCTTCCGTTACGGTCTCTTTTCTCAAACATTCCCGTTTATTCATTTTCTATTTTTCTCTTTCCCTATTCCGTACCTTGTATCCATCCCCCCCTCCCTCCCTCCCTCCCTCCGTCCCGGTACCTCTATCACTCTCTCTCGCTCTCTTTCTCTCCCTCCAGCAAAGACCGGAGCCAGACACAATATCCGTTTTTGTTGTGGATTCCTGGAGCCTAAATGAAGTCGGGAGGTCTGTGTGTCAATTGGGCGAAGGGGGAGAGGAAGGGAGGCAGGGAGGGAAGGAAGTGGGAAGCGGAGTGAGAGGGAGATGTAGGAAGTGAGTGATGGAAAGAGGTAAGGGTGAGTGAGAGAAAGGAGGGAGGGAGAGAGGGAGGTAGGGTGCAGGGGCAGTTAAGGGTGGGGGTAGAGAGAGGGTTGGTGTGTAGGGATACAGATGCATAATTGAGATTGGGGAGGAGGCGATGCAAAGGAAAATTAGGGAGAGTGATAAAGACAGGTGAGAAGGATGGACGGAAAAAAATCAAGCAGATGGAAACGAGAGGTAAGGGCAGAGAGGGAATGGATGAAAGAACGTGGGAGGAGGAGATGAAAGAGAGTATACAAGATGAACAAAGGAGCAACATGAAAGCTGAAATTACATAAAAAAAAAGAAAGAAAGATAATAAAATGGAATTAGGGGCAGCACATCACTTGCACATGACACAAAGCGGCGCCATTACCACCGCAGCAGCAAACACGTGTGTCACCAGCCAGCTCAACACTGGTGGCAGCGGCAAGACACGGCAAGACACGGCATGGCACGGTGTCTACATACCGAAACAAAGACACTCAAACACCGAAACAAATAAAGAGAAAAATACCCTTATATATTTAAAACAGGAGGAGGAGGAGGAGGAGGAGGAGTGAGGAGGAGGAGGAAACAGTACACATAACATGCCTTGTGGGAGTCACTGGGTCTCACTCCTCGTTCGTGTTGATTCAGACCAAGTCTCTGCAGCAAGGAAACGATGGTGGTATTATTATTATTATTATTATTATTATTATTATTATTATTATTATTATTAGTAGTAGTAGTAGTAGTAGTAGTAGTAGTAGTAGTAGTAGTAGTAGTTGTTGTTGTTGTTGTTGTTGTTGTTGTACTTGATAATAATTATAATGTAAAAGTAATAACTGACAATTTTTGTTATCGTTAATTTAGCTATTGTTACTATTACCATCTACTGTTTCTGTTGCCGTTGTTGGTGGTGGTGCTACTGTTGCTATTGACTTAATACCTCAGCAGAGAGTAGTTGCTCGTAATCATGTAGATCACGTCTCCAGCTAACCCCTCTGTACTCTCAATTCTACATAGCCTGTCACACACTTTCCAACATAATCTCTCTCGCTGTGTCTCCCTTCCATTCTCTCCTCCTTCCTCGCGCTTCTAACATGTTCCCAGTATCTTACACGGCCTCGTCTATTCCCTCGGGCCGTCTCCGCAAACCTCCATCGAGCGACGCTTAATATCTTTCCGCAACTTTCATCATTCGTCGCTGATTCCGGCTGGCTTCCCACGCGCCACGCCGAGGACTTGTAGAAGAGGCGGGGTCAGGCCTTAGCATTGGGAGTGGGTACGGCTCAGCTCCTCCATCCTACGACATTATAGAAAACTTATGCAGCAAAGAAGCAGAAAGACGAGGTGAAAGGAACGATGTGTGTGTTTATGTGTGTGTGTGTGTGTGTGTGTGTGTGTGTGTGTGTGTGTGTGTGTGTGTGTGTGTGTGTGTGTGTGTTTCAGGGGACATACGTGCGCCGGGTGATTCGTGTAAAAGTCATCGTTTTTGGCCATTACACATTCCCACACCTGACATTACTACCCGAGATTTGATCAGCGTCATTTGCATTTAGATGTGCAATTCTACTGTGAAAAGTAGACGGCGACATTTATCCTCACGCCGTCCTTCCTCCAAACCTTTACCGCTTTCCGCACTTCTTGTGTAGGATTCCACTGCCTTAGTTTACTTGATTGAACTCGTGATGAATATGCTGATTCCCTTATTATTCCACTTCATAAGCAACTTCGCAGGTATCTCCCATATAAATAATTTAGCAGAACTGTGTTCTCCATGTCAGTGCTATTAGACTATGCTAAGGAGAATAAGCAGGTACGACTTCACATTACAAAACAAGGAAGTAATGTGGTGGTATTATTTCAGCGAGGACCAGAAAATAGAGAACGTGCATGGAGGAACTCATTACAACCACGAATCCGAGAGTTGGCAAAAGACTCAACAGCGGGAATACTAAGACCAGGAGCGGCAGCAGCAGAGTCAATAGCGGCAAGAAAAGTCAAAAGTCAGCAGAAGTCATTACCTGCACCCCATGGCGAGCAGCGGCAGCAACAGTCAGCAGTAGCAGCCCTATAAAAGTACCAGTAGCAGCGGTGGTGGCAGTGATGCTCCTGGTTTTAGTTCGTCTACACACAAAAAAATTATCCGACGCAGCAAAAATTTAGTGACCGATGGGAAATGAGAGGAGGAAATCCATCGGCTTTGGTACCAAAAAGTTTGACCCTTAAAATCCGCATGACCTGGCGACCTCTTGCTGACCTCCACTAAGCCTGACTGCTGAAAACGCTGCAAGCGGTTCCGTTCTATTCTTATGGCCGGGAGGAGGCAGGAAGCGTGCCTCTTTTCCGTGCTCTTCTTCCACCACTGGGTACGTTTAGTTGCCGTGAGGCGTGCGGGAATCCTGCAGACCGCTCGCTGGTGGGTCCTGATGTTGAGGCCTTAGGGAACAAAGGCTTGTGAGGCAGGGCTGAGGTGCGGGCTTTGAAGTTGACACTGGAATGTGCAGGTCAAGAGGTACAGAGGTGGGCTCCAGGGTCTCAGGGTCTTCAAGCGAACCCAGGCCAGAGGAGCACCGCTGTCTCTCCTCTCATAAATTAGCAAAAGTCTTAACCTGCGTAATTTTGCTGCACCTCCTCACCGCTAGCCTTGTCCCTTCTTTAATGTGCGACTGTTACTGGTAATGGTGGTGAAACACTTTTGTCTTTGCAACATTATCGCAAACAGATGTTTTTACCATAGTCTTTTATTCAGCATGTAAATATGCCAGGAGATAATGGTGCGTGTACAGTGAGAAATACAACACACGCAGAAACTGACAAGATAAGATAAATAAACACCATAAAAACATTGTTCTCAGGCTGAATGGACAAGGAAATAATGTCAATATTGATAACGATTAAAAAGATGAGGTTTTACTGCTACTACTACTACTACTACTACTACTACTACTACTACTACTATTACTATTACTGCTACTACTACTACTACTACTACTACTACTACTACTACTACTACTGCTACCACTACTGCTACTGCTACTACTACTACTACTACTACTAATACTAATACCACTACTACTACTAATACTGCTGTTGCTGCTGCTGTTGCAACAACAACAACAACAACAACAACAAGAACAACACCACCAACAACAACAACAACTACTACTACTACTACTACTACTACTACTACTACTACTACTACTACTATACAACTACTACTACTGGTAGTACAACTAGAAGAAGCAGAAAGGAGGAAGAACAAGAAAAAGAACACCACCACCACCATCAACTCAAAAACACAGAAGCTAAGAACAACAATGGATGAAACACCAAAGCAGGGAGGCAAGTAATGGGCCGCTAACTTTTTAAGACCTAAACCATCGACATTTCCTGTTCCCGAGTTAAAAACCACTCTGACAATTTTATGAACTATTCTTCCCGTGAATTTGCGGAGGAAAACTAAATATGTGATATTGAGGATATGATATTCTCTTTTCCTATGATGGTAAAGAAAAGTGATACGCTCTTGAGAGAGAGAGGAGAGAGAGAGAGAGAGAGAGAGAGAGAGAGAGAGAGAGAGAGAGAGAGAGAGAGAGAGTAAACGAGAATGATTATACAAGGAATCTCTCTCTCTCTCTCTCTCTCTCTCTCTCTCTCTCTCTCTCTCTCTCTCTCTCTCTCTCTCTCTCTCTCAGGGACACGGGAAACACCTCATCCACACACACTTCAGCCAATCCACCTGCCTGCACTCACTCCCTCTCCCTCTCTCCCTCACTCGTCTGTATACAAAAAGAAGGATATAGTAATAAGGAAGTGATTAAGTTCAGCTGAAACAGATCCTGGCTCTCTCTCTCTCTCTCTCTCTCTCTCTCTCTCTCTCTCTCTCTCTCTCTCTCTCTCTCTCTCTCTCTCTCTCTCTCTCTCTCTCTCTCTCAGTTCTCTCTCTCTCTCTCAGTAGATATGTCAGTATCTTTCTGTCTCTGTCCGTCCCTCTGGACTACCACGTGGCAGGATGGACGGCGCCCTTCCCCGCCACACCCAGGTCTTGCGGTGTCGGCAAACAGATCACATTGCATGCGTAGTAGTAGTAGTAGTAGAAGCAGCAGCAGCAGCAATAGTAGCGCCTGAGTGGCAGAGGCAAGTGACCTTCTTTCCAATACGGTGAGGTTTTAATAACTCGGAGTGTCTGGCCATTTGGTGATTACTTGTGAAGCGAAGTGAGTAAGGGGACGCTCTCTCTCTCTCTCTCTCTCTCTCTCTCTCTCTCTCTCTCTCTCTCTCTCTCTCTCTCTCTCTCTCTCTCTCTCTCTTCCCTGATAGTTCTTACGTAATCATATTTCTTGCATGAATAAGTCAGCTACGTGATATTTCTTAATACTACTTTATTATACCCTCTTGTGAATGCATATCTATTCCTCCCACGCAATTTCCTGTGGTATCTTTTAATTCTGGGTCCCCTGTCCCTCCTCGCCTCACTTCATGATCACATTTGCTAGCTGTCTCTTTCTTCTCTTCCTCCTGACACCTACATATACATAGTACTACATGGTCACTAATATTCAGTTCTGCTTCTTACTAGACTGAGATTTTTGGTCATATTAATATAAGAAGGTTCGTATCTTATGCTCTTTGTTTTATCATCAACTGTTTTTCAAAGGTCACATATATACGGTTATGTTCTCGTGGATGTTTTTTTTTTCTTTTCTTTTACCACTGATGATGCAGAAGGGTTGTTTGACTATCACTGGAACCATGAAAATACCTCTGAAAATCCAGATAAGTTCAACTACAGTCTGTTTAAAGTAGAGTAGATCAAATGCCGGAACGTTTAGGAACACGGATCTTGGAGACTTTGCAGAGGTTTTGTCTCTTGCAGGGATGTGCTTTGTAGTACTGATTAAATGACTTTTGGAGTGAAGTAGAACGTTGCGCATAATTTAACACGGAAATATGTAACGTTCTATTAAGAAAAAAAAGCCTTGGATAAAAAGACAACGAAGAAAAATGATCAGGCAGTACATCATGTAGGAAAAAAAAAGACTTACAAATAACAAGATGAAAAAGGAAGAAAAATATGTACGTTCATTCACAAACACCTGTAAAATAAAAAAAATACCGAAATATTAACCAACTCAGAAAAAAAAAGGCACACAAGCAAGAAAGAAACATAAATAGAGAAAGATAAAAGAAAAGATAATATAGAAACAAAGTATATGACAAAAAAGTTTGCATTGCAGTGTAAAAAACAAAAGCACTACTGAGAGAAAGAAGTTTTAAAAAAGGAGAAAAAACTAATCTCGCCAAAACAGGAAAGAAGCGACGAAATAGAGACAAAGAGAGAGAGAGAGAGAGAGAGAGAGAGAGAGAGAGAGAGAGAGAGAGAGAGAGAGAGAGAGAGAGAGAGAGAGAGAGAGAGAGAGATGAAAAATAAAGAAGGAAAGAAAATACATGGAGAAAGTTGAAGGCGGAAAGCACAGGCAAGAGAAGCAAAGTGGGTTTAGGAGGAGTAATAAAAGCAAACGGAGGATGAAGGAAACTCGAGAGAGAGAGAGAGAGAGAGAGAGAGAGAGAGAGAGAGAGAGAGAGAGAGAGAGAGAGAGAGAGAGAGAGAGAGAGAGAGAGACACACACACACACACACACACACACACACACACACACACACACACACACACACATACACACACACACACACACACACACACACACACACACAAATACTTGGCAGCATAACAGACGTGGGGTGGTCGGAGAACGCCCGGCATGTCCTTTAATGAAAGTCTCAACTGAGTGCCTGGACGTTTTTCCAAGACAAAATTGTACTCGATGAAGGACATAGTCAGGGAGGAGGAGGAGGAGGAGGAGGAGGAGGAGGAGGAGGACGCATCAGGGAGCCGAGGAGGAATCGCGAAGGAGGGGAGGCGCAGGAAATCGAGATGATAGAGGAAATAACTCGAGAATCCATAGTAACAAGTGAATTCAGGTGACGGTAGAGGGGGAAGGGAAGGAGAAGGGGTTGATGTGTGTGTGTGTGTGTGTGTGTGTGTGTGTGTGTGTGTGTGTGTGTGTGTGTGTGTGTGTGTGTGTGTGTGTGTGTGTGTGTCTGTGTGTGTGTGTGTCATCTGGCCTCAGGTGACGGGAAGGGAGGGAGGGGAGGGAGGGAGGGAGGGAGGGAGGGAAAAGAGAGGGAGGGAAAGCGAGTTGGGAAAGAGGAAGGGAGACACACCAATCACGTATCACTTTAATTTCTTCAACTACACACACACACACACACACACACACACACACACACACACACACACACACGTAGACGTACACACAGCACCTTCGGGTGTTGCAACTTCGCTAATCTGGTTACTAAATTATATAGTTCTAGGACGGCCTTAAGGAAGAGGCGAAGGGAGGGAGAGAGAGGGAGAAGCGAGGAGTAACAGGGCGTGAGACAGAGGAGGAGTAAGGATTAAAGGGACTCAAGGTGAAGAAATCAGAGTGAGACGAGAATGACTTGGAAAGAGGAGGGGAAATAACTGGGAGGGGGAAGAAAAGCAGAACAATGGACGTAGAAGTTGGAGAGCAAAGAATGAAGATAATATTTGAGGGAGTTCGGCGGGATGGAGACTGAGGAATAGGATGAGGGGATGAGGAATGTGGGAGAGAGGGGAAGTACGAGGAAAAACAGTGAGAGATATGGGGAGATGGTTGCAGAGAGAGAGAGAGAGAGAGAGAGAGAGAGAGAGGAAAGGTGATTGCTGGCAGGGGTGAAGAGGAGAAGAGGGGAGAAGAGGAGAAGAGGTAGGGATGGGCAGCAGGAAGAGTGCAGGGGAGCGCCGCGGGCCGCACCTCCCTCGCCGCGCTACAAGTTACTTCATCAACAACAACTCAAAAAATAAGGTGCCTTGGAGATGGGAAGTGCCACCTGCAGGTCTTGGAGGGAGGCTGTAACGCTGATCGTGTGCTGGCTGACGGCGCCGCAGGAGGGGGAGGGAAAAAGGAATGTGTAGAGGAGATATAGATGTACGTATAGCCTTTCGCAGAACCGCTCCTTCCACTGAGATTAGAAGCACTACATTTACAGTTCTCCCACGCCGCCGCAGCGTCTGGGTGTCCTGGAAGCTGAGGAGTGTGTCGCTTCCTATGAATCCTTAATGAAATTGCTACTCACATCTTTCTGGTAAACTTTTCGGTGATCTATTTTAGCCTCCATCCCCATCCACTTCTTCACGCTGGAGACACACTTGTGCCAGTATTCTTAAAACGCTTTAGACACACTTCAAGACTATTTTTCAGAGGACAAGAAGATTATTAGTCGGATTCTCGCGATGTTCGTGCCTATTGCTGATGCAGAATCGTTGCTAAACTACGAGTGTTGCTAAACTACGAGTAAAGTCACAAGTTACTCTTGAAAACCGCAATGACTTCTACTGGAGCCTGCTAAATGTAATCGAGATAAGACGCTGACACGTTTGAGAATGAAGGTCTTACTTTTATTTCTATTCCCTTCTCAAAAAAGCATAGCTCTTTTCTCATATAATTTAAAATTTCGTTTAAGGTTTGAGTTTCCTGCTCTTCTAAAGCTTAACTTATTTTTATTCAGTTTATCTCTCATTCAGTTTATCTCCCTAGTGCAAGAATTATTCATTAACTTCAATTTTTCTTCCCCTTTACTAGTAAACTCTGCCTGAATCTGTATTTCCCTCTTCCTATGACTTGATCTTGTTTAAGAGAGAAGCTCCAAGTCGCCTTCATTACTGTATAGGTTTTTCCTTTAGAAATTTACTTTTCTTTTATCTTTTTTTTTTTTTGGAGAGGGAAAAGAAAATTTGCAGGTCGTTTTTGCCCTTGGTTTGCCTTACACGTGCATAAAAGAAAAAAATGGAATTCTTTTTTCTTATCGTTAGCGTGTGCTGCGTCACATTTCATTACAAAAATGTACAAATTTTCCTATAATTAGTTACAACACTCCACACACTAATTTCTTACTTAGTCTCTCAAATAATTCTGTAGCCTATAAAAGACAAAATTATCCTCCCATTCTCTTTTTTTTTCTGCTTCCACAGAAACACTTTCCACGGTGCTCCGAATGTAGCGAATATAATAAAAAATAAATAAATAAATAAAAAAAATAATAAAATAAAAATAAATTATAAAAATTTTTTTTCTTTTGTATGTAAGGGACAATGTTCATCATCTTAGATTCAGTGATAAGGTCCGACAGAGTTGGGACACGGAACACGAGTAGAGTTTCGTCATAACACTGTTGATCTTTCTTATATACAAGTATTTGCATAGTATAATGAGATCTTAATGAAATCTTTGTGGCTATCGTTTCTTAAAAGTTGTGTTTACATTTGCCTTCTAAACTTGCTTTCATGTAAGATATATCCAGTAGGAAAAGTATAACGAGCCCTAAGTACTGTCTCCTAGGCAATTTCTCAGTTTACATTACATATTAAGTGTAAAACATCACCTGCATATTAAGTACCTCACATTAAGAATATTACTTCCCGATACCAGTCAGTGGCTTGGTCTGTATTCGACATTTTTATATCCATTCTTGCTTATAAGTCGCACACAAAAGCTTTACATCCCGTCCATCGTGATTCATCCCAAAGCAATATGGCGACAGGGTGCCTCCTGTAGTCATTGCAGTGTTACTTTATTTCCTGTCTCATTGCTTCATCTATTTATGAGTACACAAGTGAAGGGAGGCAAAGGAACAAAGGAAAGGAAATGCCTTCTTGTGTCGCTTGGCAAGGGAAGGTGAGAAGAGTGAGCACCAATGGTGACTCCTCAGCTGCACTAATAAACGGTCTTCATCCCTTCTTGTGATTCTGCTGCAGAGTTGCAATATATCCTACTGTGATTTGTGTGTTATTTATTTTTTTTATAGACAACAGCACTAATAATAATAGTAATAATAATAATAATAATAATAATAATAATAATAATAATAATAATAATAATAATGAATATTATTATTATTATAATATGTGATAATAACAATAACGATGATGATAATAATAATAATAATAATAATAATAATAATAATAATAATAATAATAATAATAATAATAATAATAATAACAATACGAAGAAGAAGAAGAAGAAGAAGAAGAAGAAGAAGAAGAAGAAGAAGAAGAAGAAGAAGAAGAAGAAATTAATAGACAAATAAATAGATGTAAAAAAAAAGATTAATAAATAAAACAACAAATATATAATTAAATCATTATTAAACAAAACGTTTGTCACATGCAAGTGAGTGCGGAAAAAAAAAAATAAATAAATAAAGAACTTGATGCTCGAGGCTGGAGATTACTTATAGCTATTGCGACAAAAGGGCAAGTAATGAAGAGACAACGCTCCCTTGAGCCTCGCCACGACACGCAGCAGACCTTGAGCTACCAGTAAGTAAAGACTCATTACCCGAGGGACACAAGGCCATCTACGTAATCCGAGTTACTGCTGTCACTTCGCCCAAAGGCCTTCCCAGGTGTGCCTGCTTGCCAACCAACCCATTAGTACCTTTAAACAAATGAGTCATCTTAACACGCCTTGACTTGCCTTGACTGAACCGCAAGGCCCTACACTGCTGGGGAAATACATCACAACCAGCTCTACACATCACTGGTACATGATATTACATACTAATCCTATCTGTTTAGTTTTTTGTACGAAGAGTTAGAATTGCAAAATATTGGAGCAAGAGTAAGTGAACACTAATGATTATAAGTTACTATGAAAATAGGATAGAATACTCAAATACGTTGAAACAAGACCTTGAATCGCTAAGGCACCGCCGCACCATACTAATGACACACGTCATTACGCAAATGGTTCGGGTGCTCCTGTGTCTCCTCGGCTTTTGAGTCTGTGGCTGGGTATTCACCAGCAGCACTGTGCAGCCCTAAGGGTGCGCGGCACCCCTGGGTGCACCCTACGTAAAAAAGGAACCACGATGAATATGATGCAACATTATAAACAAGGACAGAGGGAGAGACGCGTCCTCGGGAGATGATGAGCAAATTGGTGTTTGCTGTGAGCTTATTTCATCTCATCTTTCAGCCGCTCACTCATTAATTTTTTGTATCATGTAAGGCATATTCTTCTAATATTGAGGAAAAAAGATCAATAAACCTCACTGTTTTCAAAATTTCTGCCACCCGTGGACGAGCGCTACCCCGATTGCATTTAACTCGTACGGTCGACGAATTTCTTTTTAAACATTTGAAACATTTATTCATCACCTGAATTTACAAGTGCACGCTAACTTTAATTTGGTACACGATTTTTTTTTTTTCAGCGTTGCCTTTTTTTTATTTTGTGTTTATTAGCAAAAAAAAAAAAAAAAAATCATAAAGAGGACAAACCTTGACTTGCATAAAATCCTGTGATTCTTGCTAACTTTCCCGTGTCTCGGAAGGCCAGCGGGAGCCCATGATTGATGGTGTGCGAGAATTCTGATGAAGTTTAAATGGAATGATCGCACAGCAAGGTGACTCACCGCCACGGCGCATCTCATTTTTATATTTTCCTTCAAATCATGTTCCTAATGTAGAACTTTATTTTAAATGTCACTGGGATACGAAACTTTAGTGGGAAGTTTAATAATTCTTTGAAGTGCAGGGGTACGTTTATCATAACACGCCCTTGGCACAGACTACCTTCACAAAATTGTACAGACAGACGGACAGACAAGGTAGCAGGAAGAGAGCTGACGGAGTCCTCTGTACTCCCAATGCAGACCACGAGAAAATTCTATTCCGCAGGACTAATGTACCGTTACATCTCAAATTTACAAAATCGATGTTATTTCCCGACCCACTCAGTT
Organism: Scylla paramamosain; assembly: GCF_035594125.1. Taxonomy (NCBI): domain Eukaryota; kingdom Metazoa; phylum Arthropoda; class Malacostraca; order Decapoda; family Portunidae; genus Scylla; species Scylla paramamosain. The sequence continues at coordinate 13,283,792 of NC_087167.1, read as the reverse complement.
TCTGTCAGTCTCCATCGTCCCCGCCAACCTAAATCTTGAGAGTTAGTGGGTGGCCAGACTCTGGGGATCAAACTTTCGCTCCAACAGTTACGGAAAAAATAAATACAGAAATAGAGGTTACCGGATTCATGGTCCATGTGAAGTGGCCTAATCTAAAATAATGGCTGTCATCTGCACAACTTTGGGGATTGCTGCAAATACCATGAGATTTTCCTTTCAAAAACATCACAGCTGCGTGGAGGGGAGGCGATGTTTGTCTGAGGACGTTCAAGAGTTTACCTAATGCAGCTTTCTTTATTGAGTTACACTTTACACCTTGAAATGATCACGGAAATATGGAAAACCTGGGTCAAGAGTACGAAGAAAATACTTTTCACTGATAGGATTTTCCGCTGATAAAATATTGGAGCTATTACACCACTTCGATAAGTTTAAGTTTCCCGTGCCTCTGACATGGTACAAATCTGTAATCCTGAATAAGCAACGACCTGTCAACTCTGGCAATTTTATCCTTCATGCTCTACAGCTTCAAGCCAAACAGAATATAGTTATTAAGTGGTCACATTCTTTAGAACAATGGTTCCTAAACAAGATGTGCACTCGTTTCTGAGGACGCCAACAACCAAGAAAAAAAATATATCTATGAATTATAAAAATTCTTTTGGTTAATAATGCATTTTTAGGGGTGTCAGAGAGAGAGAGAGAGAGAGAGAGAGATGAGAGAGAGAGAGAGAGAGAGAGAGAGAGAGAGAGCGTGATAAGTCCATTAACTACAGAGTGAGTGTTGAGGGGAGCGACACCACTCCTCGTTGCAGGGTCGTCGCTAAGGGGACGAGGGGAAGGCGCTGGTGCAAAAAGAACGCCTGACCTCCAGTGCGTGTGAGTGGCGGCTGCATGAGGGAAATGTCCTGGCTCCTGTTCCCATTATGCTAAGCTGTATAGATACTCACTCGATCCCGTCTCGTCTGTATGTTTTGGAATTCTGCGAGTAAAACGAAGGGAGCTTAATATTCTCCAGGGAAATAATACGAGCTGTTGAAGATTTGGTTATGCCCTCACAGACAGACTCATTGTTTATTTTTATTTATTAATTTACCTTTCATTTATTTATTTATTCATTTATTTTTTTTGAGTTCCGACTTGGGTTTGAATCAAGGCGTCAACCAAGCGAAATTTGAAAGTCTAAACTACTGATCCACGTGGAGAGGGAGCCATGATCTCACACACACACACACACACACACACACACACACACACACACACACACACACACACACAATATATCTACGTTA
>NC_087167.1:13275000-13277500 GCF_035594125.1 Scylla paramamosain | reverse complement strand
TTTCTGTTGAGTACACATTGTCTCTGTATTCTTTTTCTTTCCTAATGAAAAAAAAAAAAAAACTATAAAAATTGCACATCACGGAAAAATAATAATTCCAACCCACTATGAGCACTCCACAATGATATTCAAAGTATTATTAAATCCATCCCTGAGTATTCTACATCAAATAAGTTACACACACACACACACACACACACACACACACACACAGAAAGTGATATACGAGTGAAGCAAATGTTGACAAGGAAGCATAATGACGTACTCATCTCCACTACCACCGTACGCATTCGCTTTACTCAACTATTTTACACTGACAAATTTATTCTGCAGTCATCAAGTAAATTGGTACGTGCCGTGTTTCTCGGAACCTGATGCACAAGTCGAGTCGATGGCGTTTTTTCACCCGTGTAAAAATTTCCCTGGAAGCATTGTCCACGTATTGTCCATTAATTTTCAATGTTTTGTCATTACTACGCTCTGAGAAACTTAATTTACTGCAACTGCTAAAACAATGACAAAAACAACAAGAACAAGAGCAACAACATGTACACTACTATTACAACAACAACAACAACAACAACAACAACTATTACTACTACTATTACTACTATTACTGTTACTGCTACTACCACGGTTGGTATTGTATTACTGCTGCTGCTACCTCTGTTGTTGTTGTTGTTGTTGTTGTTGTTGTTGTTGTTGTTGCTACTGCTGCTGCTGCTGCTGCTGCTGCTGCTGTTGTTGCTGCTGCTGCTGCTACTGCTACTACTAGTACTACTACTACTACTTCTACTATTATGTAATGCTGCTGCTGCTGCTACTACTACTACTACTACTACTACTACTACTACTACTACTACTACTACTATTACTACTACTACTACTACTACTATTACTACTATTACCACTACTACTACAAGCAGAAACAACAGCAGCATGTCATGTTTAATTAGATCTCAGAGAAGCAATAACGGAACAAAAAGATGAAGGAAGAGAGAGAGAGAGAGAGAGAGAGAGAGAGAGAGAGAGAGAGAGAGAGAGAGAGAGAGAGAGAGAGAGAGAGAGAGAGAGAGAGAGAGAGAGAGAGAGGGGGGTATTGCACAATGAAACGGAAACAAGATGCCATGACGTAAACAAAAGAGATGAAGGATTACTGTAGAAAAAAGTGTGGGGGGAATGAGGAGAGGACAGAAAACAAAGCACGTGAGAACAGAGTAAGTGACAATTACAACGAATAAAAAAACTGATATGAAATGGAAATGAGAGAAAAAAAAATACATTCCAACATAATAAAAAGGGATGAAGAAGAAGAAGAAGAAGAAGAAGAAGAAGAAGAAGAAGAAGAAGAAGAAGAAGAAGAAGAAGAAGAAGAATATGATGAGGATGAAGCAAGATAATAATAGCAATAATAATAATGATAATAATAATAATAATAATAATAATAATAATAATAATAATAATAATAATAATAATAATAATAATAATAATAATAATAATAAGAAGAAGAAGAAGAAGAAGAAGAAGAAGAAGAAGAAGAAGAAGAGGAAGAAGAAGAATTTTAAAACCAGTATCATGACCATCTGTAGTAAGAAGAGGAGAAAGAGTAACAGGAAGAAGAGGAAGAGGAACTGGAGAAGGAAAGAGGAGGAGGAAGAGGGGAAAGAGTAACAGGAAAAGAATGAGTCGGCGGAGAAAGAACGTGAAAAGGATTAAAAAACACAAATAAAAGGAGTAACAGAATGAGGAGGAAGATTACGCAAAGATAAGAAGAAGAAAAAAAGAGAGGAGTGGGTCAGAGGAAGCCAGCCGCACATCTCCCTCCACCCTGACCTACAAGTTCACCCTTCACCCTTCACCCGTAGCCTCTCCGGTCACACTTTCCCTCCGCCTCACTGTAATTAAGGAGTGCCCTGCGGCGGGGCGAGGAGGAGGCGTCACCGGCACAAAGACTCGTTGAAAGAGGTCATTAAATCGAACAGTGAAAGCAGCCATCGCCAGAAGGAGGAGGAAGAGAAAGAGGAGGAGGAAGAGCCAGGCAAGAAGAAATAAATCTACATACACTTTTCATAATAAGAAAAATTAAATAGAACTGAACTGAATTGAAGAGGAGGAGGAGGAGGAGGAGGAGGAGGAGGAGGAGGAGGAGAAGGAGTAGGAGGAGCTAGCTAAGAAAAAAATAGATCTAAATACATGTAAGACTAACTGTATAGACTTTTGGTAATAAGAAATATTAAATAAAACTTAACTAAATTGAAAAGAAGGAGAAGGAGGAGGAGGAGGAGGAGGAGGAGGAGGAGGAGGAGGAGGAGGAGGAGGAGGAGGAGGAAGAGGTATGACAAATCAAGAGTAAGAATATAAATAATGAACGGGAAAATAGTTAAGAAATATAGCCATGTAATATACTCGGTTATAAATAACTTATTTTTTTATGGTAAAGATTATAATTAAAATCTTTGCCTTCCTAATCTCTTTCGTCTATTTACCCTTTCTTCCCACA
>NC_087167.1:13252500-13270000 GCF_035594125.1 Scylla paramamosain | reverse complement strand
AGAGAGAGAGAGAGAGAGAGAGAGAGAGAGAGAGAGAGAGAGCACTTGGATCATGAATAATGTAAAGTGAAGCGATCGTCGCCTGAAGCGCCGCTCAGGGGAGTTTAGTACCCAAACAAACTCATTCCAGTGGGAGCCTTTCTCAATCTCTCTCCGTCTGCCTGTTTCTCTCTTCCTTTCTGTTCCTGTCTCTCTCTCTCTCTCTGAGATAAATTTACTGGACAAGAAGGAGGAGGAAGAGAAGAACGGAAGAGGAGAAGGAATACAAAGGAAGTCCAAACAGCAACAGACCATGAGGTCCTTTACTAGGCTAAGTTGTTTGGGTAACTATTCTACTCTATTAGTGAGAGAGACGAGATAGCAACAGGAGAAGGCTCCTCCCCACTCCTCCATCCCTCCAGCCGAAGCTGGCCGGAAAAGGGGAAATGATAACATGTCGTATAGAAAAACAACATGGAATTTGAGAGGAAAAGTAAGAGAGATGTCTATTTCTACTACATACAAACCACCATACAATCCTGACATTTGTGTCATCTAATGAGGCGCTTCTTCTTTAAAAATCTTATTCACTGAGGTACATTTAACTAGATGACTATAGCAATGAGTTGTTATGGTAACCAAAACTGTACGTTGTGAATTGTACAAGGCCAAAATTATTTTCTCTGATTTAAAGGTGAAAGATCTTCCTATGAAGCTTATTAATTTATTGGCAGTTTTAAGGATTTCAGTAGCAATGTTTGCTTAGTTTAAAAATCTGTTGACACTAAAACTCCCAGATCTTTTCATCCACACTTTTGATGAGGGTGTTGACCATTTTAATAATTATCCTGCTGATTACTATTTCCAATACGTAATATGTGGCATTTATCAAAATTAAAGTTCATAAGCCACTTTTCAGACCATCCGATAAGAGTGTTTATGTCTTTTATGTCTTTTTGCAAAATTTGACGTTGGTTTGGTGAGTCAGCCTTGTTAGCAATTTTCAGGATCATCTGCGACATTTTGACAGTTTACTTATGATCCCTTCGTCTATGTCATTGATATATATTATGAAGGAGGATCGGTGCTAAGACTGATCCTTGAGGAATGCTACTACTTACATTTGTTCCAATTTGAAGAATTACCGTTAATTACTACTCTCTATTTGCGGTCTGTCAACCAATCCTCTATCCACGCAGCGAGGGTTACCTGATATGCCGTGGGCTTGAACTATATGTAGGAGGCGCTGATGAGAAACTTTATCAAATCCTTTTTGAAAATCAAAAACAAACTACATCTCCTGCCCTGGTATTATTATACATATTATACACGTCGTGAAAAAAAAAGTCTAGTAAATTCGTTAAACATGAACAAAGAGGAGGAGGAGGAGGAGGAGGAGCCGGACGAAGAAAAACGACGACGATGACTAGAACACTCCCTACCACCCACCTCCTTTCCGTTCCCATGATGACAGTTGGATGCTACTTTTTTGCCTCGCTTTAATGGCAGCTTGCTACTCACTCCAGGTCTTTTTCCAGGAGGTCCTTGGGCAAAGCAGCAGTCCAGCCCACTCCTACGCCCAAGACCCCGAGACCTTTCCTTCCAAGTTCCTGATCATGAGGAGCGGACGTAGGAGCTCCTCCGTGACGAGCAAGTTGGTCTTTGTGGTCTGGATGTAGAGTGTTCCAATATCGCGGATTTGAGGAAGTTCTGGTGGAGAGTTTGGGTGCCTTTAAAAACAGCCGGTTGAAGGACTTTACGAGTGGGAGATGATAAAGGAGGAGAGTGGCGTGACGAAGTACCTTACATGGCTTGCTTCTTGGTTCACGGTGACCTGACTCTCTCTCTCTCTCTCTCTCCTCTCTCTCTCTCTCTCTCTCTCTCTCTCTCTCTCCTCTCTCTCTCTCTCTAAGAACAAGGCTTACTTCATACAAAGGTAAGGAACAAAAGAATAAGGAGCCGCCGAACATCAGACAAGGGTAAACGAAACTTTGCTGTCACGATGTAAAAGAAAAAGAACGGAAAAAAAAGAGAAAAACAACCCGCGAAAACAAAACGTAACAAAACTTTGAAAATATCTTGCAGCTCCACCGGGACAGCAGGACGTAAACAAGAGAGAGAGAGAGAGAGAGAGAGAGAGAGAGAGAGAGAGAGAGAGAGAGAGAGAGAGAGAGAGAGAGAGAGAAAGAGAGAGAGAGAATCAGGAAGAAAGGCATCAGGAGGACAACAACAAATCTAAAGGATTGCTTACATCCTGCCGACGCTCCTGGATTCTGCTCGAGGACTTAGCCAGCGGCAGCAAGTCCCGCATTACCATACCAGACACTCGGGAACAGCCGCCGATACCAGGGTGCCAGCGTGCCGCGTTGAGGGGCGGCGGCGCGGGGCGCGGCGTGAGGCGTGGCGGCAAGACACTTGTCGGCACCACGGAGACAAAAACTTATCAGTGGTAAAACTGGACGCACTGCACCACCCTCGCCGTCTCGTCCTGCACCGCGGCGTGCAACGGCTGCGCCAATCCACTTGCGAAGTAATTTAGGCCCAACTTTACGGCAGCGTTCCTTTAGGGCACTCAAGCGCCGGCACGCACGAACTACGGCCGGGAAGAGGAAACACTTTAGCTCGCCCATAGGCTGCAAACCATTTGTAAGGCATAAACTATCGGCGAAAAACGCAATAAACAATACTCTGGGGTTATCTTCCTTTTATACATGACGCTCGCCGCAATATATATATATATATATATATATATATATATATATATATATATATATATATATATATATATATATATATATATATATATATATATATATATATATATATATATATATATATATATATATATATATATATATATTACTAAAATAGTACAATCCTTCAACCTTGTTTGCTATTTTATTGGAAGTAAATGTTTCCATCCCTCCGCCAACGTCGCTTTAAGCCTTTGTAGCCGGGCGGGGAATAACTAGACATCGCTACTATAAAGGACTTTACCATATGAACATGATCCATCAATCTGTCTACCTGTCTTCCCACCTGTCTACGAATCAACCTATCAATCAAGTAGTATAAGTTACCGACATGAAAATATCGTCTGAGAATTAATTTCATTCAGCGACGATAACGAAGTTGGAAGAGTTCCTGCGATCAGCAAAGTGGCACCGCGTCTGGGCAAACATTACTCAGAAATTTCTCGGACGCGGGGCCCAAGCGTGCCGGGATCTAAAGTTTTTCTCCTCTCTTGCGTCGCTGACTTCCCCGTCCACCAGCCGACTCTCAACCAGGTCTTGCAGTATCTCTACTTTTTATGGCAGTTTGTTGCTCCCTATGTTACTGTTCAGCTAAAACTGTTTTATTTTTATGTGTGCAGCGGCTGGTGGGGCAGAGGGAGTGTTCCTCTGATACGCACAACTGTTGATCTTGAAATATTTTTTAGTGTTTTCCAGCTATATTTATCTAAGGGTTAGAGGAGGCGAGTGGAGGCACACGGAATGCAGTGAATCGCTGCTGTGCGGGACTAGTGGAAGCCAGGAAAGAAAGCTATTACAAAAAAGGGTTCGCATCGCTTCATATAAATTCTGAACACCTAAAATGTTTTCGGGCGGAAAATACTTTTACCTATCAAATACACACACACACACACACACACACACACACACACACACACACACACACACACACACATTTTACATACATTTATCAGACTTATCAAAGCGTATTATGCATTATCAGTTCACTTATGTTTAAAGGATAGTGTGTTTCAGCAATGTTCTCACCTTATATTTATTACGTAAAAAACGTATATTAAAAACATACAATTTTTCTCTCGTTCGGACCTTAAAAGCACAAGTTATTTCACAACCAGATCCCCGCCACGGACTGCTAAGGTTGGCGCTACATTAACAGAAGGGAAACACACACACACACACACACACACACACACAGTAGGTCACCAAGTGCAAGTCATTAGTGAGGTTCTTCCGTGAACGTCACCGCATGCCGCCAACAGTTATCGTAGTGCTTGTTTATGGAGAGGTTTTAAGGGCATATTATTTTGGGAGGATCAGTTATTACCCTCACTATCAAACAGACCATGAACGTACACACCGCTGACGACAGATAACAATGAGGTGGAGTGAATGAGTACAAGTGAATGCTTATATCATAAAATGAAAAAAAAATCTCTCTCTCTCTCTCTCTCTCTCTCTCTCTCTCTCTCTCTCTCTCTCTCTCTCTCTCTCTCTCTCTCTCTCTCTCTCTCTCTCTCTCTCTCTCTCTCTCTCTCTCTCTCTCTCTCTCTCTCTCTCTCTCTCTGTGTGTGTGTGTGTGTGTGTGTGTGTGTGTGTGTGTGTGTGTGTTTCGACCTTGAACGAATGTTTCATCAGGGTCTAAAGGAAGCGGGCACTGATTATTGCTGACAGCACGTGACAAGACAAAAAAAAAAAAAAAAAAAAAAAAAGCTGAGTTGGACGGAAAGATTCACGGGAAGGTTATAAGATACAGTACGTGTCTAAGGTTCTAAGGTATGGGTACATAATGCCATGGCCAATATGAACGAACATACCAGAACTGCAATACACATACGTAAACACACACACACACACACACACACACACACACACACACACACACACACACATGAACCCTTCAAAAACAAACAAACTCAAATGATGAGCAAAACACACACACACACACACACACACACACACACACGGGCTGGGCGCAGCGAGGGGTCATTAGGCACAACCCAAGTTTGCCCTTGTTTACGGCCGTCATATATTTTTACGGCTTTTAGGGGACTTTTTTTTTTTTTTTTACATTTTTCTCCCTTCTGGTAATGCTGCATTGCCACGATTCGATATAAAACGCCCGGCATTTTTGACCGAAGTTAATACCGGTCAGGGATTTATTCATTTATTATTATTCCCTCTCTTTCTCTTTTTTCGAAAGGCATAATTTGGGTTTTCAATTAATTCTCGCTCTATCTGCTGGGCATAAATAGCAACTGGAGTCCCTATCGGCCTGGCATGACTCGCCGCCCGCCTGCCTGGTGTGCCCCCGTCAGCCCCCTGCCAGCATCAGGAGTGTGCACCATGATGTGTGTGTGTGTGTGTGTGTGTGTGTGTGTGTGTGTGTGTGTGTGTGTGTGTGTGTGTGTGTGTGTGTGTGTGTGTGTTGTGTGTGTGTGTGTGTGTGTGCAGTGTAAACATATATCGATATATCTCCAAATGTGTATCCACCTTTATATCTATATTCATATTATATATTTATATTCATCTTTATATTTGATACAAATATGTAGTATGTATGTGTATAAATGTGTGTGTGTGTCTGCGTGTGTGTGTGTGTGTGTGTGTGTGTGTGTGTGTGTGTGTGTGTGTGTGTGTGTGTGTGTGTGTGTGTGTGTGTGTAATTACACAAATCAGCTTCTCCATGAACTCATTCTGTCATATTCATTCCAGGGACGGCAGTGCGGCAGTTTCCAGGAAGCCATTACACACTGACACACATAGGCGGACGCGTGAATAAAAATTCTCATTACTCGCACAGAGGAGGGAGGAACCAGACAGCGGACGCCCTCACTGCCACCATGTCCTCCTTGCCGTCCCGCAGTTTAGGAGCAATAGTAACACACGAGTATTGCCACGCTGGTGCTAAGGCTCGGAGACTGCGGGAAAGTAAAAGTTGCTTAGTATAAGACACAAGTGTTTGCTTTGCGAGGATTGTGGCTATTTTTAAATGAAACTGTAAGAAATGTATAGTTCAAAGACATAAATATACGTACGAACTGACACTTGTAAATATGCTCGTCACTTTCACATATAAATCATGAAGTGAAATGTGTAGCTTTATGGTAACATTTCATCAAAGACTTACATTCCCTCATAATTCACGAATCATGATACCTGTGTGCTATTGCACCACTACTCTATAGACGCTTCATTCTGCTATCCAAACGGTGAAAAATTCTGCCTAATAAGAGCGCCAGGCATGAGGCCGATATCAACTCTTTCAAGACGTAGTTGAGATTTAATCATGGGTTTCAAATACACTGTTCTATTGTTTGATTTTCTATGCAATGTATTATAGATTTTGTGTCTTTTCATCATTTGGAGTTTTCGTTTTGGCTTTTGGTTTTTGCGAGTTACATATGTTCCAGATCAGGAACATATACAATGTTCTGCAGTTTCAAATCCATACTACTGCTACTGCTACTGCTACTGCTACTACTAATACTACTATTACTACTACTACCACTACCACTGCTACTACTGTTATTTGGAAGTTGGGGTTGAGGAGTGAGACACGTGTTATGAGCTGAATTTATCATCATCATCATCATCATCATCGTTGCTGGCCATTCTCTCTCTCTCTCTCTCTCTCTCTCTCTCTCTCTCTCTCTCAGTACCAAAATAATCTTATCCGTGAAAAAATTCCCAAGTTTGAAGGTGAATGACTGATAAGTTTGAATAATCTGGTGGCTTTACGCTTCCCCATAAGTTCTCTATTGTCGTGGCGATATCGCGGCGGTGTGTCTGATAACCAGGGTACACGTAATCACCACCACCACAATGTACCATATAGGAATTTGGGTCAGCCGGCTACTAATATCCGTATTCCCAAACATTTCAGCGCCTTATCTCGAGTACTTTCAACAGCTTCTTGTGGACGTCACTGGGGGAGTTTCAAGAGTGCCTTCATGATTCTTGTGACAGTTGATGTAACCAGGGATTTGCATCATTAATAGGTGAAATATCTTTATAGCCTTTTAATTTTTTTTTTTTTGGGTGGTGGGGTAATACAAAATGCGAATGATAAATTTACACTTTATAAGAAATATTCTTTCTTATAACACAATAATTAATGATAAATTTAACTCCTTTTGTAATTTACCGTATGTGATGAATAAATCCAGCATATATAGTTGTATATACTCGTATTTTTACCTTTTATTGTTCTTCAGGTTATACTTTTTGTCAAGTACGAGTCATGTGATTCATTATTTGAGAGAGATCTTTGGTTATATTACCCTGCAGGCAACTCTTTGACTCATTAATAAGAGGAAACAGTGCCGTGGAGACAATGAAGCTGACCGTGCGTGATACTGTGCCTTTCTTAGGAGTGTGAGCATTACTTGTGTTCTTGCTCCTTGTTATTCTCTTCATTAGCGGGTTCATTATCCTGGAAACGTGAAGTGTACTTTAAATGTACTCAAGAAATGAACACTTACTTCATACATATGTAGCAGGAAATTTACTTTTAGTAATGACACGCTTTTCTTTCCTTAAGCCTTATTTCCTGGCATTACTGAGTCACTCTCTGGTGCGTGACAGATAAGTAATGAGCACCTGAAGGCTTTATATTATTACACATTACACAAGTATTTTTTCTGTTCATGGTGATTTTTTTTTCTTTTTTTACTTACACAGTACGCCGCGTGTTAGCGAGTAACACAACATTCTGAGACGGCTGCTAACATGATCTGTATTGTTTGCAATGTACTGAAACTGACGTATTGCCATCCATGTGTACGGAATGTGCAAGTACTCCAACTTTTGTGGTTTTGGAGTAGGTGTGACCGCACCTGTGTCTGTGCAAACACACACACACACACACACACACACTCACACACACACACACACACACACACACACACACACACACACACACACACACACACACACACACACACACACACACCATATAGATGCTGTTCTAGAGAAAAGGATATACAAAATAATTCGAAACAAGATACTCAATTCTTAAGCTCTTCAGGGTATATTTCAATATTCTCCTCTCTAAAAAAAATAAAATAAAAACACGCAGAAGATAGAACGAAAAGATTAAGACGACTGTTTATTATGTCGAGAAACTTCAGTGACATTGCCTAAAATTAATGTTGGAGTTCGTCCCATGATTGCTTTCATAGAAGTAAGAAAAGTCTCTTGTAGTTATCTGATGTTTTTATTCCGGAGTCACCTTTAGTGAAGCAGAGAGAGAGAGAGAGAGAGAGAGAGAGAGAGAGAGAGAGAGAGAGAGAGAGAGAGAGAGAGAGAGAGTGAAAATTAAATTAATCTTCATCACCAGTGTTGGTGATAGCTCGCCCCACCAGGAGGCAGGCGACAATGCGGTAACGGGCATTCACTCACATAGCGGGTTCAGGAGGAAAAAAAGCCGTGTGAGAGTGTCCCTTGGAGGAGCAGGTGTGCAGTGAGTGGTGACAAGTTTGGCGGATTTGTAGAATAAAAAAAAAACTCTCTCATGTCACTGAAGGGATGAACTTCCTGCAGGATCACTGAAGGCACCGGCAGAACGAGGCGTTGCACAGAGTAGCAGTGGTAAGGAGCCCCTTGCTTCTTACCTTGTGCATCTTGCGGCAGTGATCTGAGCCCCGTGAGTCACATCCAGCTGCTACTGAGATAACGCCGCTCTGGACCAAGGTGCCAAGAGGAACATTCTGTGATGTAAGACACACATAAAAAAGTGGAAGGGGAAGCGACCCTTGGTTTTGAGTTCTGAAAAGAAACGACAGATGTCGACGAAATGCCAGAATGTTCCTCCCCTTTCAACGACCGTGGGCGTCTTGGCTTTTGAGGAAATAGCTGGCCATAGAGATGTTACTGACCAATCATGTGATGGTCCTTCACTGACGTCACTAACAAGGACAGATCTCCCATTGATCAGAAAAGGGATAAGACCTGAGATTTTCTCGATATATATTTTTTTAGAACATTTAATAACGCTTTTCATAAATTCAGTCGCTATTGGAAGACCCTCCTCTACCCGAGGGTCATGTTAGTAAGCCGATGACAATAGTAGACGTGGAGGTACACGGAGGACGGGAGTGGGAGGGCCTCGCTATTAGGGCGGCGATCGGAGGCCAGACGTGGCGCCGGGCACTGCCGACTCATCCTTCGCCACCATGCCTCCTCTCCTTCCTCCTAGACGTCCCCCCAGCAGCTCCATTGCTGCCGCCTGTGGTTTCCCCGCCTCGCTACACTCACTTTGCTCCGCTTGCTCTTAAAACAAAAAGTTTAGCCATTCCTCCGAAATTGTGGCGAAGAAAAGAGAAAATCTCAGCCACAGTAATAACCCCCAGGGAAAGACTGCCGCCATGGAAGAGTGAACGACACTGTTTTACCAAAATGAAACCGTCCCATGAAGGGCAACGATCACCTTGGTTTACAATACAGTTTATGAAATAAATACTTAATAGGGCAGTCCTGTGTCCACGTGCTCTCCTTTTATAGTTTTGTGGAATCCATGTCATGTCATCAATGATTAAGCGAATACTTAGTTTTCCTTACATAATTATTACATCGACGGGCAATCATTAATCAACTAAACTTCTGGAATACTTTGCTCCAGGAGTCTCGATCTAAACGTAAGATGAAGTTCGGTATTTAAGTTAACAACGTTAACCACTGCAGAACAAAATCACAGCAACCACACTAAATGTAATATATATATATATATATATATATATATATATATATATATATATATATATATATATATATATATATATATATATATATATATATATATATATATATATATATATATATATATATATATATATATATATATATATATATATATATATATATATATATATATAAACATGACAGATGCAGAAGGCTCCACAGATTACCTTGGCAGAGTCTCTTTTCTCATTTCTTTTTCATTTCGCTAGATAAATAAAAGTCTTAGAAAGTTCTGATTTTCATGAAAGCAAATGGTCTTTTCCATCAAGTTGTGTCCTCATAGCTAAAAGTCATTCACGTTTCTTTTCTTGTCCCAGTTGAAGGATGAAGCAATATTTTTTTTTTCTTTGCCAACTTCCTCGGCACACTTATAATGATACAAGACTCTCAGCTATACTTATTTGTTTCTTTGATGCTGCATACAAAACACGGTCTCCTTTTTCTCAATCTGATAAAATATTGAGCATTAATCTTATTATTTTTCTCTCTATTTATGAAGAGACTGGTGCAAGAACACAAAAAGTAAAAAATACCGACCCATTTGAACATAAGAACTTAAAATAAGAAATGGAAAAGACTAGTTAAGATTAAGGACACAACATGAAAATACAAGGTAAGCTGCAAGAAGTAATTAGGCCTATACTTGGTAATTTAAGCACCTAAAATATAAAAACCAGCTTCCAAAAGGGTTTAATTAGAAGAAGAGGCTAGAATGTGGGCAAGTTTTGCTCTAGAGATGTCTTCATATTCCTCTCTTGAAAACAGTAAAAGTTTTAAGAAGAAAAAGACCATAGGCAGAACAAGAACTTCAGAGTTTTCCAGTGCTAAAAGATGAAAGAGTGAATATAGTGACTGGTTAACTTGTTCAGTTCACCAGTTGTTCTCGTTCTTGTCACTCTAATGTTTTCATATGGGTGAATGAGTGACTAGTCGCATATGAAACGCACCTGAAGATTGATAAATGAATATGTGTGTGTGTGTGTGTGTGTGTGTGTGTGTGTGTGTGTGTGTGTGTGTGTGTGTGTGTGTGTGTGTGTGTGTGTGTGTGTGTGTGTGTGTGTGTGTGTGTGTGTGTGTGTACTATATTTTTTATCACATTTCCATTGTTATATTTAATTATACATGAATATTTTCAACGGTTAATAAATTTTGTATCGAGCATTTCGTATACAAATGCGAAGTAAAATTTACCTTTTTAGATATTCAATAACTGTTATATGAACAATTTTCCGTACTACTATTTGTTTAGTGAATTTTGTATTTTGAAAATGTGGTCAATAAATAATGTATCTTTCTATATAACTGTGTGTGTGTGTGTGTGTGTGTGTGTGTGTGTGTGTGTGTGTGTGTGTGTGTGTATGTGTGTGTGTGAGAGTGTGTGTGTAAAAAAAAATAAGACTCCACCTCTCCCTCTCTCTCTCTCTCTCTCTCCCCGCCGCGCCTTTGATTCAGTCTCGCCTTATTGAGTCTTCCGGTCTGCTGGAGGCGAAGAAAGAAAACTGTTCCCGGCCAATTAAAACTTGCGAGAATAACGTTTGATTGGGAGGAACAGGGAATACAGGACGGCTATGTATTCTGTTGTCTTCAAGGTGGCCATTAGCGGGACAGGCGATAGCTGGCCGCGGGTGGCTGACTGATTTGCTGGTGGCCATGGTGGTGGTGGTGGTAATGTATATGTGTGTGTGTGTGTGTGTGTGTGTGTGTGTGTGTGTGTGTGTGTGTGTGTGTGTGTGTGTGTGTGTGTGTGTGTGTATGTGTTAGGGAAGGAAATGTATAGTTTATAATGCTGCCTTTCCCACTAGGAAAAAATAACAACAATAATTTAAGGCCCACACTATTAAAAAAAAAATGAGTTTCTTATGAGTTTCTTATATAATTTTTGAGACCACAAATAATACTAATCATACCCTCCGGAGTGCCTATTCACACTGATGATGCGGAATCTTTGTTAAACGATCAATAAAATAATTGAAACACCCTTAAAAACTTGCAAGTTTCATTATAGTCTATCAAAAATGGTTCATATAAGATGCTGGTATTTTCGAGAATGTGATGTTAAGAATGTTTTCAAGCGTGTTATAGTTTGCCCGACGTTCGTCTCGGAGTGACTAAGGAAAGGAGACATGTTGGCGATAATGCAAAATGGGTGTTGACGATGGAGCATCAGCAACGTAACCTTTATTTCACGGCTCATGTTCCTTTCCAGGACTGAGTGATGAACACGTATGCGAATTTGATGACTGCTTGAGAAAAAGTTGGTCGGTTGCTCGACAAAAGAGAGTAAATAGATAATGAAGTTAATTTCGCTAAAGTATGGCATGCTGTCCGGTACACTGTAATGGTAAGTTATTTTTAATTTCATATAAGATTAACTCCGGGATATCGATAGAAAATCTATTAAAAGAATTTCCACATGAACTTACAAAGGCATAAAAAAGGGCGGGAAAATAATAGATCATTATATATATATATATTTTTTTTTTCCAGAAACTTAATTCTCTTAACACTATCATTGTGAAGTTATCTATTACTGCTCGATCGTGTCTCATTTTTTGAGTCCTTGAGGCGCCTGTAATCTCGGTTAATGTTTAAACATCATTCGTAAGGAAGGTTGTCTATGCCAGGGATTGAAACTGCTCTTTCCGTCTGAACCGTCCATGGCATGAATACATCTTTGTGTGTGTTCCAGGTAAACGTGAAAAGAAATTTAGTCTTCCGCATACACGGACAGAACATTCCTACACTGCTAAGCATTTTTACTCCCATTTATATGTAGTTATAGAATCACATATTGGTACAGATTTTTGGATTCATGCTGTAAAATTATGGTAAGCCAAACTGACAGTGTTAACTTATAATTATCAAGTGTAATTAATGCATTGGCTTGAGGAGAACGCTAATAACGGTCTGTATAGAGTGAACGTGAAAGGGGAAGGGACGCTCTCAATCTTCTTACTTAAGGTTCATGCCCCAGGTCGTGGTGCCATCAATACCGAGAAACTATTTCCTGCTCGGTGAGGCGGTCGCTCTTATCCATCTGCCAGTGCTTCCTGTAGCTATACTTCGGCCTGGCGCAGAACTCCGCAAAGGCTTATCGATGCTCTACGGCCAATACAGTTTTTCAGTTGAACTAAACACACTAGGTTATAAGGCTGTTTTCCCATCAGCTGTTTTGTTCCACTAACCCAAAACAAACTGATCTGAAAAAAATATTCATTCATGTGCGCTATTCGGAAATAGTTCTAGTACTTTATTGACACTAAATATCCGCAATATCGAATGTATTTATCTTAACGCGGCGCTCTTGTGGGCTGCACCCCATCTCAGAATCCCTTATCGCTAATTTACAAGCGATTAATCTTAGTTTTATCTAGGAATCGTAATTGGCATCTGATAATAGCCTGATGTATGTTCACGGCTGTGGCGGCGTGGAGGGGAAAGGTGGTGAGCCGCATCCCCGCCCCCCAGGCAGCGCCACCGGAAACACCCAATAGTACAAGACCGAGCAGATACTGATGAGTGAGTTCCTTCATTAGTACATACCCGCGCCGAGACGCGGCCCAGCAACAAGGTCCAGGTGAAGGCAAATTGAGCGGCAGACTTGATATTATGCGTGCCGACTGCGTACTTACCACCAGCCAATTATACAGAGGCGAGAAAAAAGGAAGAAAGAGCATCCCATCGCAGTTAGCTTCCCGGAAAGTTAAGAGGAACACATTTGTTGGCTATCACGGCGCGTGGGGCGCAGCACGCCACGTTTGCCGCCCACTTTTTCCTTCTGGAGCTGTTGCTGGCGGCGACTGGCTCTCCCACGCCAGGCGAGACTGCTGGCTCGCGACAAAATAGATGTTACGGTGTAGCTAGATGCAGTCTTTCGCGCGAGTCATTCTCTTTCATGACACCACTGCCGGGGTAGAAAGGCACACTGTGATAACTTTTCTTAGATACAAAGGAGACTCCAGCAGATTTAACCAGTATTTTAATGTTTACTAAGATAATTACTTATAAAATAATTAATATTTTGTTGCTTGTGAATTCACATTTGCTTTACTTAAGATAACAATGATCTTTCTTTTTCTTTTCTTTTTCTTCTTTCCTGTTCATTTTTTTTATTCATTTTTTTTTTTTAATTGAGGAATATTCTCATTGGGACGTCATGTTTTTTTTTCCATACAAACATTCCATACAAACGTTCACCAAATACTCATTTCCCTTTCTAGCCTGTGCTACTCTCACCAGTCAGTCTTGTTCATCATCAATACTTCTTCACTTCCACCACCACCACTATCACAACCTTCATTCTTCTCGCTCTTTTCTTTTTCCTACATATTCTTCTATTATTCTACCATATTTTCCCTTCTCGTCCACCCCCACCACCAATCTTCGCAGCAATAGGTGTTTGCCGATCGAAGCAGCGTCTAAATGGCTCCCAAGACTGTGCTTAGTATAAATAGTTTAGTGTAGGTTGGCTGCGGGGAAGGCTGAGGGAACCTTTGGGCTGACACGTCCTATTGTTTCCTTGGCTTTTTTGGTCCTTAACACGCTTGTTTGTACGTGAGAGAGAGAGAGAGAGAGAGAGAGAGAGAGAGAGAGAGAGAGAGAGAGAGAGAGAGAGAGAGAGAGAGAGAGAGAGAGAGAGAGAGAGAGAGATTCATATATTACCAGAGTTAAAACATAAACGCAAAAGAAAAAAAAAAGAAAAAAAAAATCTGGCTAGAAACACGCGGTAAATTTTGTCTTGGCAGTGAGCCCCAAGCTTTTCCTTTCTTTCTCATTTACTTATCCTCGCACGTCTCTTTTATTTACCTGTCCACCACCACCACCACCACCACCTCCTCCTCCCTCTGCATTCTGTCCCAGGAAACCAGACGCACCAGCCCAGGCCAAGCTACAGCCTCAGTAACAGGGTTAACGCAAACTTTACTCGACAAATTAAGCGAGGATTACACAAGCGAACAACCAACTTTCGCCCTGATACAAGTACTGGAGCCTCGCGTGGGTTATCTGCCTTTTTGCATCCATCTTCTTTGCGAGTAGACGAGGCTCGGCGCGGTGACCGGGGATGGTGAGAAGCTGAGTGCTGAGGCAAGTCATGTTCCGCTGGTGTACGTACTTACATGAAGCTCGAAGAGGGAAGGGAAGAGGGAGAAATGCGAACAATGAGGAGAATGAGAATCTGTGGAGAATATCTGAGCGGGTAGGTAGGTAGGTAGGTGGGTTGGTAGGGAGTTAGGTATACAGAGGGCGTACGTGACGGTGTGTATGTGTTGGTGGGGTGTGTGATGGAAAGCCAAAGGAAAGTCGTAAGGGAGAGCCAGGGCATGACGAGAGAGCGTAGGAAAAAGGAGGGCGTGGTCAGTTAGGACGCGTATGAGAGAGACGGCAGACAGACGGGTGTGTGTGGCGGCGGGAAGGGTGAGATCGCATGTGAGAGGTAAGTCAGAAACGTGGAAGGGGAAGGAAAGGGAGCCCCTGGAAGCCAGGCGAGGGTACGGGGAGGTGTGGGAGGGATTGGAGAGGGAAGTGGAGGGGAAAGTGATGGAGGTCGAGTGGTGGCCCCATTCCAGCCCCATTCCCGGCACGCACCTGGAGGCCTAACTCACCTCGGGCCCATCACTCAGTCCCCGGGATCAGCCTCCCCCTCGCTTACCGCCACCAGCGCAGCCTTGGCGGAAACAATTGTCCCGCTGTGGTCCATTTTTATGCGGATTGACTCACCTCGTCTGCTGCTATTGGGCTCGGCAAGCGGCGAGCGTGGGGGACAGGTGGGAGGGAAGGCTGGCTTCTCTGTCTATACATCTCTCTCTCTCTCTCTCTCTCTCTCTCTCTCTCTCTCTCTCTCTCTCTCTCTCTCTCTCTCTCTCTCTCTCTCTCTCTACAAAACCCATAAGGTAGCTGATCGAGTCTCCGCGTCTCTAAACATTCCCTCCGCTAAAGCCCAATGTAGCTCGCCGTTTCTCTCCGTCGCCGCTGCTGGAAGCATATCCATTTCTCCAGTGACTGCGTCTTGTCATTAAGGCGCGAGCTCGTCGCCACCCGGCGGCTCGGAGCGTTTAGCGCGCGTCCATCTGGCTGGCGCAAACAAGCATTTTGAAGAGTTGACTCGGAAGGTTGTAATTGCATTTGGGCGGCGCAGACCAGACAATACACGGGTGCCGGGAGCCAAGCACCGCGGGGCTGATCGGTTTACTCGACCCCATACTCAGACTAAGTAATAAGTTCCGCGTAACGGCTAATAGGATGGCGTTAAGCTCCATATTTGATAGGGGACGAGACGGACTTGGCCGATGAGGTTTCCTGCGCATTTTCGGAGAGAATGAACTCGGTGCTAAGCCAGCGCTCATGGGAGACCCAGGGGGCATCGGCGAGGCAGAGCTGTGCGGGGCGAGGGCCGGGAAGAGCCACTACATGGACAGTAACGCATATTGAATCCCGGCTAGAATAGGCTCTCACGGCGCAAGTTTTAAATGCTGTCTTATCCGGCATAAATACATTCTCCAGTGTAATGGACGATACGATAACCTACGACGCAATTAGCCTCAGAATAACAGGAGTATATACACGAATAAGCGAGATTGTTGTTTGTTTGCGATACAGGAACAGAATTTAGGGGTCAGGCATGGAATGAGAGAGAGAGAGAGAGAGAGAGAGAGAGAGAGAGAGAGAGAGAGAGAGAGAGAGAGAGAGAGAGAGAGAGAGAGAGAGAGGAAGCGATGGAGGGTGGAAGAGGAATGGTAGAAGGGAGGAAGGGAAGGCGGAAGAAGAGTGGAAAGAGACAGACATGGCGGGTCAGATACTTGGGGAGGCTAATGTGCCCCCCGCCATCTGTCTTGGTAATGTGCAAAGTTGGAAGCCGGGATCAGATAGGCGTTGTAAACATTACAACTTGGATGCGAGTGATAATAATAATCGAGTCTTTGGGGTATCGCTCTCGTGGATACTAGATAACGCTGCCGAGGAGGAGGAGGAGGAAGAGGAGGAGGAGGAGGAGGAGGAGGAGGAGGAGGAGGAGGAGGAGGAGGAAGAGGAGGAGGGGGAAGAGTAGGAGTAGTTGCAAGCTGGTAGTGTTGATAATGGTGTTAGTATTTTTGAGAAATGGAAACGAGATGGAAAGAAAGAAGGATGGAAGGAAGGACAAGTATAAAAGAGAGATGGAAAAAAGTAAAAGAATGAAAGAAAATGAGGAAGAAAAATGAAAGAAAAGAATAAAGAACTCTACGAAGGAGGAAGAAAATAAGAAAGAAAGAAGGAAGGAAGGAAGAGAGAGAGAGAGAGAGAGAGAGAGAGAGAGAGAGAGAGAGAGAGAGAGAGAGAGAGAGAGAGAGAGAGAGAGTCCTTTCTGTAAAGTATCAAAAATATACTAGTACACGCCTGAAAAAACAATGCTTACATTTAGAGAAAACTAATAAAAATGAAATATCAATACGCCTGAAGTGAAAATGTATAAATAAATTTCAAACTCAACAATTTCGAAAATATTTTTAACAAAGACACACACACACACACACACACACACACACACACACACACACACACACACACAGAGAGAGAGAGAGAGAGAGAGAGAGAGAGAGAGAGAGAGAGAGAGAGAGAGAGAGAGAGAGAGAGAGAGAGAGAGAGAGAGAGAGAGAGAGAGAGAGAGAGAGAGAGAGAGACAAAAAAGACGCGCAGAAAAAAAAAAAAAAAAAAAAAACAGACAAACAGACGAAATAAATAAACGATAAAGCAAAGACTGAAAGACAGAAAAACAAACAAAAAAGACGGAAAAAATTTTGATAATTAAAATAAATAAATAAATAAATACACCGAAACTGTTTAAGACATCAACATAAACAGAAACTAGAAATCTAATCACATAAGTAAGGGAAGACCCACCAGCCTGCCCCACATCTCCCACACACCTGCCTCACACTTGCCCCACCCAGCGCCAGGTGTGTAATTTGTTGCCTCTCACATACACATAGCAACATTTTTCATTTATTCAGAAACGCCCATAGCCATCGGAATCATGATGGGAGGATGGCGAAGGA
>NC_087167.1:13245000-13250000 GCF_035594125.1 Scylla paramamosain | reverse complement strand
TTATTTTCACCGCACCGATTATGTTCTCAAACACCTTATTTCTTATAGTACTTAAGAAACACATTTCAACAATTCAATGAATTTTGAAAACAATGTTAAAACGTAGAGTCTGTAAAATCTGCACCCAGTAATGCACTAGACATAAAACAAATGACCAATAAATGATTTGAAATACGTTGCTTTATTTGTTATGGGCCTTTACAATCACACTTCAGTATTACACAACTTTAAAACTGTTGATGTTGCAAACATGAACTATCTATACTACATAAAACACACGAACGTTCAGATTATTACACCCCGTCCAATCCATCACTGATTTTTGCTTTCTTCCTTCGTTCTGTAAACTGCCCACTCGTTTTCCGTTTGTGTTCATCTTTAGTGTATTAATGTTAATGTTTATTTTTTTATTTATTTATTTTTTTTTTATCATATATTTATACTCTCAAGGGATTTTGATAAAATTTACTTCGATTTTTTTTTTCATTCCTGTTCAGTACTATACATTCCTCTGTATGGACTCTTGTAAATTTTTTTTATTGTTATTATTATTATTATTATTATTATTATTATTATTATTATTATTATTATTATTATTATTATTATTATTATTATTTTTATGTAGGTTAAATCGTCCTAGTATCTTGGACTGCTTAGGCCACCCCTCTCTTTTTACTGAAGAGAGACGAGCACTGATTAATTTCAGTTGTGGATCTGATGTTTGTGGAACTGATATCTCTGACTGTGCTCTGCTGTCGGTGATGACTGTGGAGCTGGTGTCTGTGGCTCTACTATCAGTGATGACTGTAAAGCTGTAGCTTGTTCCCAGCAGTTCAGAAGATGTCTTAGCATACTAAATCACGCTTTGTACACTTCTGTCCCCTTATTTGTCAGGACAGCTGTGAGGCGCTGCATTATCTCGTGACTTTCCCGGAATTTTTGGGCAGGTGTCGCTGGGCACTGTGGTCGTGTAGAGCACATTATGGAAATATTCTGTTCTACAGGCATGGTACTGATCACTGTATTCATCTTCCGCCACCGGGACTGACTATTGACAGTTGCAACATCAATATTCTCCTGCCGTACAATAGCAACAATGTGTCTTCATGGCAAAAGGTGTTGACAGTAAAAACTGCATCAACAACTCAAGTTTCCAGACTCATTATTCCTCATGATTTTATGATCAGTGGAACTTAATCTCACTGCATAACAGCGAGATGAACCAGATGTGATGGATAGGGAGTTAGATGGCTTGGATAATTTGTGATTATCTGTCATTAGCTTCACTGCATGTTCCGTGAACTGTCTATACAGCTTACACAGCAAAACATCACTAAACCAGTATTTAAAAGATGTACATTTCTGTAAATAAATTTTGTTATGTTCACTCTTCATGACGAAATTATGAAGCATGATTTTTCGAATACATTCAGACAATGATGAGAATGGTGAAAACAAGTGTTTTAATTTCACATATTCGGCTTCAATTTGATTATTCATGGCCCACGTCTCCTTACAGGTGATAATAATAGCCTTGTTATTTTTACCGTACTGAGATAATTATCACTCCGTAATAACAACAACAACAACAACAACAACAACAACAACAACAATAATAATAATAATAATAATAATAATAATAATAATAATAATAATAATAATAATAATAATAATAATATCAACAACAATAATAATAATAACACTGGGAGGCATAGATAACTTAACCTAATGAACGATCAGTACAAAAAGGAAATAAAACTACTATCGTAAGAAAATCGGAAAAGTGACACTGTTAAAAAGAAAAATAAGAAATTGAGAAAAAAAAAGTGTTTACAAATTCTTATGTAGATTTTTTCAACAAAATTAAACAAGATAAAATTAATGTACATTTCTGCAAATAATTAATTTAGCAAAATTAATTCGAACACTGCAGTCATAAAATTAGGAAGGAAAAAATCAAATGTCATTATTAAATATTAATTTTGTGATGAGACAAGCAACGCTCATGGTATGGAAAAAATACAATTCAGAACATGTTGAAAAATAATAATGTTCTGAACAAAGAGAGCGCGAGAAAAACCATAATGGCTATATTCTTGTTTATTTCACAGCTGCTGATGAGTCTCCATTTGCATATATTTAAATGGAGAAGAGAAAAATTTACGCTGAAAATATCAAACAGCATAAAAATATAATGGGAGCTGCAAGAAGCCATCAGGACTACATGCAGCAGTCCTTGTATAAAACATTCATACCTAAAGCCACCTATCACCCCTATCCATAGATTCATCTAGCTATCTTTTACGGACTAACAATTTGATTCATGAGTCTTTTCCAGGCTTCCACCACACATTTTATATCACATTTCAAAGAAACCTGAATGAAGGCTAGATTAAATAACAATAAGTTTGAGGCGTACTATTGTCATTCACGTTACTGTTTGCTGCTCACATTATTAGACGTCTGCAAATATGAATCACTGTATTTCAAAACTGTCTATTCATTCATCTGGTCTGTGGTTTCATTCACATCTAAACTATTAGCTATGACAAGCAAGTTATGTCCCTGTACCACTACTCCGTGTATCTTGTCGCTTACAGTGAAAAGCGTATGAAATCAAAACCAAAGAAAGAACTTCGGTAAATCAGTGAAAAGTATGGACACCTTTCTATTTTTTTTTTTCGCAACAATGCTTGAATTATGCTACCTATTTCAAAGCATGTGAGTGCTTTCCTTTCAGCCTTCTTGCTAATGAGTAATAGTACAGACGCGGGCTTTCCATCATATGCCAGCAGGTGCGGCCATCTGACTTATTAGATATCAGGTCATTACAAAAGACTTGCAGAAGTATGACCACCACAAGCCTGTAAACATGAACACGGGAATATAAGAGAATAAATGAAACTGTAAGTCCCTGCATAAAACATACATCCCAACACCTATTCATCATCACTTTCCATATATTTACCTACGACATATATATATATATATATATATATATATATATATATATATATATATATATATATATATATATATATATATATATATATATATATATATATATATATATATATATATATATATATATATATATATATACGAGTATATATATATATATATATATATATATATATATATATATATATATATATATATATATATATATATATATATATATATATATATATATATATATATATATATTTTTTTTTTTTTTTTTTTTTTTTTTTTTTTTTTCTTTAAAGCTCACTGTTTACTTTGCACTAACAGCTTGATTACTGACTCTGTTAGAATAAAACAAAGCATTGCAGCTTTGTAATTCCACCATTATTTAAAAAAGTATTAGTATCAACAACACCTGTGTTACTTATGGTAATAACAAGAAAATCCCCTGATATTTTCTCCTCAGTTTTCCATTACGATGTTTAATTTTTCTCAGATAATCATTACAATTAATTTTCGTGTTTCACATTTTTACAGCGAGGTAAATATTTTTTTGCCGGATTTACATAGTGTGGCACTAAATATCACAAATCCTTTCCTCTCACTCGCTTGTTAGTATACGTAGGCAGTCATTATGGTGATTTTTTTTTCTAATTAGGCCATATATCCTAACAGCAGGGAAAGTAGTAGTAGTAGTAGTAGTAGTAGTAGTAGTGGTAATGGCTGCAGGAATCAATATAAGTAATCATGAATCTTTTCGCAACTCGACACACCATCACGGTTGAGATAGCGGTGTTCAGCATAAATTAGAGTAATGCTGAAAGTAATCAAACGATATTCTGTATGCATTTCTTTTTATCATTCAGCAAAGTAAACACGCACATGACTCCCTCCCCCTGCTCCTCCTTTCATCCCCCACCCTCTCCAACACACACATGCACACACACTTACTATTGCTATTCGTCCATAAGGAGATTACATGCTCATATACGACACACACACACACAAACACACACACACACGTCCATATTTAGCCAGCGTACGGTCGACCTGCGTGAATCACTAATACACACCATATCAATTTCCGCGACTGAATTGGGTAATGGAAATGATGATATTAATCTCTCTCTTGCAGTCGTGTACCCTTGTATCTGACTGGGACTGTGTGTGTGTGTGTCTGGACCTGGCTGATATCGTGGGGTGCCTCTCTGTCTACCTACTTGTCTCTGTTCTTCACACAATGTCATAAGGAATCATTAAGTGATGTATATGAGTGTACACTGTCTTCTCTCTCTCTCTCTCTCTCTCTCTCTCTCTCTCTCTCTCTCTCTCTCTCTCTCTCTCTCTCTCTCTCTCTCTCTCTCTCTCTCTCCTACTAATACGACTACTACTACTACTAGTACTACTACTACTACTACTACGTACTACTACTACTACTACTACTAAAGCTACTTACTACTACTAAACTACTACTTACCCTATACTTTCTTAACCCTAGTCTTGCCCTTTACATACCAAACTGCCTTCATTCCTCCTCTTCCATCCTAGACACCATATCCTGGGGAAAATACGCATGTGTAGCGCCTCTTGGGTTCCCTGCATCCCATCCATCCCCCTGTGGCGTGTGGTCCCCATAACATCCCATAACAAGCACCAAAACACTATCATCCACCCCGCTACAGGAGCCTTATTGGACGCGATTATAGCTTGCGGGGAAAACACCATCAAAGGGAAAATTTCAATGGGACCGAGAGCTGCAGATAATTGGTGAAAGGTGGACCAGATCGAAGCTCATTGATGAAGGCTTTTACCCCGCCCCCGCCACCAGTACTACTCGCTCCCCGCTAAGATAAACAAGCGTGGAAAAGTACTAGACTACGCCGGTATCTAAATGAAAGGCGACAGGGATGTGTAAGGTCATATACTGTGCCGCCATCCATCTATCTCTGTGCTTTGCTGTGCTGTGCTGTGCTGTGATGTGCTGTGACGGGTTTAATAATTCATAGGCTTGTTTATTTATTTATTGGTGATATTATTTATTCATCTCTTCGTAC
>NC_087167.1:13190000-13232500 GCF_035594125.1 Scylla paramamosain | reverse complement strand
CTCTCATCCCCTTCCCCTTTTAAAACCTGCGACTCAATAACACCAATTTACTGGCGTCTCTTGAAAGCAACACGCGGCTCAGGGAGGACACGGGAGGCCCCACCTTTATGATGGCTCTGTAAATCACTTTATTCCCTACCCGACTCAGCTGACCCCCCTTTTTTTTATGGGTGCATGTGTGTTTGTCTGTTTATCTGTGTGACTTTGTGTGTATGTGTGTGTGCATCTCTCTCTCTCTCTCTCTCTCTCTCTCTCTCTCTCTCTCTCTCTCTCTCTCTCTCTCTCTCTCTCTCTCTCTCTCTCTCTCTCTCTCTCTCTCTCTCTCGTATGAAAAGAGCTATCGAGGACAGCTGAGAGAGTGTAGCAACTTGATACAGCCTCACTCACTCCCTTCTCTCCCTCCCTCTCTCTCACTCTCATTCTCTCGCCTTCCCTCCTTCACCATATGCATATGTTGATTTCAAGGTGTTATCTTGCGTCTCTCTAGTGATGGCAGTAGCCGGGTGGTGATGGGCGGTAGTGGTGTTTACGTTGGTGGTGAAGGTAGCGGTGTTAGTAGTGTCCATGGGGTGGCGGTGGTGACAGCTGTAATATTTAAACTCGTATTCTGAAACACTCTGGTCTCTCACCAAGATTCTTTCGAAGGGCCAGAGAGATGATTAACCAGGTTCCCAAGAGTGTTTCTCCTGTTAATAATGTAGAAATCTTGTTAGTTTGTCACTTGATACCATAAAAACACCCTTAAAAAAAAGAAAAGTGACGCTGAATGTGGTGGGGGTGTGACGCGGAAGTGTTTCAGAATATGGTCCTTAGTATGATTGGTGAGATGGTGCTGGCTGTGCTGAAGGGAATGAAGGTAATGGACACAGACGACGGTGAGGTAAAAGTCTCACTGAGTGTTACCATGTTCTGCGTGTGGCAGCCAAAATATTTTACTATGTGCTGTATACTTCATGTCCCTCGCTGTCACGGTCATTGGTACCACAGCCTCCTTTTTCTACTCCCTTTCTCTTCCTTGTCTTCCTTTGCGTGTGTGTTGTAATCTCTAGTTCATGTCTCCCGGTGTCACCGTTTTCTTTACCTTAGCATCATTCTTTTCTTTCTCCTCCTCGTCTTCGTTTTCTTCAACTTTCCCTATTTATCCTATTTTTTTTGTTTGTTCTACTTTTTCCCTATATGTTCTCCTCCCTCCTTTTTTTTTTTTTAAGTAGCAGAAGCAGCAACGAAAACATATACAACACAAATAGCAAAAATTCCTCTTCTTTATCTTCGTCTTACTCATTCTCCTTCACTATCTCCTCCTCCCTACACTTCCTCCCCCTTTTCCTCCTCCTCCTACGACTACAACATAACACTACTACTACTACTAGTACTACTACTGCCGCTACCCGCTTTTCATCTTCCTGACCCTGCTACTCCTCCTTCACATACTCGTCGTCCTTCTCTTCCTATCCGTCCCTCCCCAGACGCTTTGCCAGGCCCTCCTCGACCTTTCCTCAGGGCCCCAGAACTCCCCGCACCAAATAAATACGTAAACAGAATAAAGTGAAATAGGTTTATAAAATCGAAAATCCTCTTCCCTTGGCCTCACCACTACCTGCCTCCCTACATGATTAAATTCAACATTACCTTCATCCTCCTCCAGCTCCTCCTGCTCCTCCAGCCGTCTTCCCTCTCGGTCCTCCCACTTCCTTTTCAGTTCCTCTTCTCCTTGGCCTCCTCTACTTCCTCCTTCTCTTCCTCCTCAAAGGGCCGGTTGAGGATGGTCACTGTGGGATCTTAAAATTATCACGTACATTTCTAAAGGTTTTATATGTATGTCTACATGATTGTTTATCGTTCTAAATGTCTGTCCGTCTGACTGTTTTGTCTGTCTGTCTGTCTGGCTGGGTATATTTATGTATGTATGTATATTTTTTTTAGTTTGTCTGCCTGTTTTGTACATAGGTATCTGAAATGTATGTTTGTATGATTCTCTCTCTCTCTCTCTCTCTCTCCTCTCTCTCTCTCTCTCTCTCTCTCTCTCTCCTCTCTCTCTCTCTCTCTCTCTCTCTCTCTCCCTCTCTCCCTCGCTCCTTATGCATCCCCCATTTTGTAGTTCCTGGAAGCCCCTCTACAAGTCACGCTCTCGCCCCCTTTTCTCACCCTCCTTTCCCTCTTCCCTCCTCCCTTCCCTCCTCTCACATCTTCCAAGAATTCTATATTTCCCCTCTCTCTTTCTCTGACTCTTCATTTTCTTTCTCGTCGTTCGTCATAAAATCTTCCTGACTCACAAAGAAAAAAAAAGAAAGAAACGCGTACTTGTCTTCATTTTCCTTAAAAAAAAAAAGAAATCCATCAGATTCACTCCACTTCTCATTTCCTCATTCCTTCAACGTCTGAATTTCCCCCATCTTGCTTCTTTTCTCTCTTTTTCTTCTTCTTCTCTTTCTCTTGTTCCTTTCTCACCGCCAGACCAAAGTTTCTCCAGCAGTAAAGACTCGTAGTTGGTCTTCTTTATTCAAATGGCTTGCGCGACACACATTACTCACTCGTCTTTCCTTTATCTGTTTGGATCGAATGGGAAGGAAAAGGAAGAAAAAAGAAAATGAGGGTGGTGGGTGTGGTGGTGTCCTTAACTTCATTTTTTTTTCTTTTTTTTTTGTCTCAGATACTCCAAAATGTGTAGATGTGATGTATTTTGTTTGTGTATGCTTATTTTGTTTTTTTGTTTTCTGTTAAGTTACGTGTATTTATTTTTGTTATTTCGTGCATTTCTTTCTTATGTTTTGTGTGGTAGGTGAGAGAGAGAGAGAGAGAGAGAGAGAGAGAGAGAGAGAGAGAGAGAGGAGAGAGAGAGAGAGAGAGAGAGAGGAGAGAGAGAGAGAGAGAGAGAGAGAGAGAGAGAGAGAGAGAGAGAGAGAAGTACTCTAGTAATGAAAAACCCTTGAAACCCAAAGAATTACGAGGAAAAGAAACGTGATGCTCTGGAATGCCTCTGAGTAGGAGAAGAGAGATAGAGAAGAGAGTCTTATGCGTGTGACCATGAACCCGGCAGGCCATTAATAGATACGAGGAGAGGGTCCCCGAGGGGCTTAAGTGTGACACTCCGCTTTGTGGGGCGTGACTGTGTGTGTGTGTGTGTGTGTGTGTGTGTGTGTGTGTGTGTGTGTGTGTGTGTGTGTGTGTGTGTGTGTGTGTGTGTGTGTGTGTGTGCGTGCGTGCGTGCGTGCGCGCGCGCGCGCGTGCGTGCGTTTGTTTCTAATTAGATAATCAGTCAGTCGGCCAGTTGTTAGTCAGTCGGTTGGTTGGTTAGTCAGTCTGATATTCATCAATTAATTAATTAATTCATTTATTCACTTTTTTTTTCTTGCAGTTAGTCAGTCACTCACTCCATGAGTCATCTGATCACTTAGTTAGTTGGTTTCGTAATTAGTTATTTAGTTAGTTAAGCAATCAGTCAGTCAGTCAGTCAGTCAGTCAACTGTTTTCCCTATTTACTTAATTTTTGTACTTATTTTCTTAACGAAACGCTGTCATTTTGTTAGCTACGTGGCTAGATAGTTAATGAACTGTCTATCTATCTATAATATATAATCTATTTATCCATCACATATCTTACTATTGATATATCTACACCACAAAAAAAATCTGAATCACCAAAATTCTTTGAACTCTAAAAAAAAAAAAAAAAAAAAAGCCATTTCTTTCAATGCTCAACGTAAACACTTAACATTTCATTTACGTGGGCTTGCATTATTGGTGGTGTGTAGCAAACAAACTCCGGTGATATTTGAAGATCCAGAATTGTCAGCTATATAGCTTAGGTAACATCCCAGGTGTATTATTAAAAAATCGCTAATGACATCTCGGTTACGTGTACGCACTAACTCCTCACAGCTCAGATGAGGGAAGGGAGTTATCTAAATATGACACCACAGATTTTTAGACCAAGAACGTATTAATTTTTTTTGCCGTGTATATTTCCACGCTAAGGTTGACAGAAAGGAAATGGACAGTCATGTTTGAAAAGGTTCGCAGCTTCGGAGAGGAATGAGTGTGGTGATTCTTCGGCAAATATTTTAGATAGATATGACACGCAGGGCAAACCGTGAGAGGTCAGTATGTAGGAGTATATTAAATGAACCCAGATGTTTGTTTAACTGTGCATGTATAAAAAGTTTAATATGTCACAACACCAGGCGTTCTTAAAGCTGTCCTTATTCTTATTTGTTACATGGAGGAAATGATCGCAAAATATTACGCTATGACACACCTCGGCATTGAGAAGCAAGTCAGTTCTTAGAAAATTATGTTCAAGGAGGATAAGGGAGAAAACAAATATATTCTTATATTTAATTACACAATATGTTTTTAAGGCCTTGAAGTTTTTTCGACACATAAAAAGTCTGACAATAATAATTAAGGATCTATAGAAAAAAAAAAATAATGTCAAGGACAAGATAAGGAAAAAATCTAATACTTAATGAGAAAAAAATGAAAAAAACAAAAACAAATAAGATAAAACCAAACAAATGTTAAAAAAAAAAAAAGATGGTCAATTAGTTAGTTGATTTCGAAATTAGGTAGTTAATTAGCTGGTTACTTACGTACTTACTTGAATGCTGAGACTGGAGGAAAACACAACCTTCCATATCTTAAGATAAAAAGTGAAAAAAAAACACAAATAGGAAAAATAACAATAACCAACAACTTATACCAAACAAACAACAACCACTCCTGAAGAACAGAAATGGCAGTGTTACTGAACCCAGGGAAGGAACGGTGCAGTCAAGCATCGACCCCGCACGTCTAAACGTTAAAGCAGATAATGAATAACAATAATAATAATAATAATAATAATAATAATGATAAAATAAAACCCTAAACTTAAATTCCGTGAAGCATGAGGGGATCTGAGACTTGGTAGAAAAAAAAAAAAAAAGAATGTTGCACTCATTAAGTGGAGAAGGAATTAAGACGAGCATCACGAGACTCCTCTGAGGTGTGCGTGTAAATGGCTCGGCGGTAATCAGATCATCAGATTACTGAAGCACAGACAAAAGCACCACCAAGAAGGAGCAAAAAACAATTTATGGATAATCTTCCAAATGTTTTCAGAAAGATGAATAAGAAAACTTGAGGAGAAAAACATTAAAAGGCAATATTTTGATGAACCAAGATTTGTAGAATGCATCTTAATCTGGAAAACTGCAAAATCATATGAAATTTCAAAAAACAGTTTTATGACCCAAGATTTGCAGAAAGTATCACCATAATCATAAAAAAAACGCTAAATTATATAAATTTCTACTGAATTCAGACGTAAGTCTTAAAAAAAAATAATATGAACAAAAGTGCAGTAATGTGTTGAGTCATACGTGAGAGTTATCAAAGGGAATGGTTGAAGGTTTTAATTATTTGGGTCAGGGACTAGAACTAAATGTAGAACAGGAACACCCCTCTAAAAAGAAGGTAACGACATAATATATATATATATATATATATATATATATATATATTATATATATATATATATATATATATATATTATATTATATATATATATATATATATATATATAGATATATATATAATATATATATATATAATATATATATATATATATATATATATATATATATATATATATATATATATATATATATATATATATATATATATCTATTATATATATATATATATATATATATATATATATATACACCCCTCTAAAAAGAAGTAACGACATAATATATATATATATATATATATATATATATATATATATATATATATATATATATATATATATATATATATATATATATATATATACATATATATATATATATAACAATAATGAGAATAAATCTATCCTAGTAATTTATAATATTAAGGCGTAAGAAAAAACGTTATTAAGGTTAAACTTCTCGAACAAGGTTATAATCATACGGGTCAGGGACTAGATTAGAACTAAACAGAGATCAAGAACACCTCATAAATAAAAACACAATAACATACCGTAAAAAAGAGAAAATGGGAGGTATTTCGTGACAGATACTTTATGGATATACCTGTTGAGTAAGGTCAGCAATCGGTGCGTGCTTACATCTTTGACCTGTGGATGCGAAACGTGGAAGCTGAAGTGCATTAGAAGGACAAATAAAGAGCGGTACAGGGAGAACAAATAGAAGGATGTGTAATAATTTCACTGAGATAGACACCAATTCACGGCACTAAAAACACCGCATAATCTTTATAAGCACCTACAAGAATGTAAGAAAATAAGGGAAGCTGCAAGAATCCATCTGGCGTACAACTGCCAGTCCTTGTAAGAAAAAAAAATATTGAAAGAATATATTTAACAATTTCTAGCTTGTATGATATTTAGGTGTGGCTGAAGATCAATACGAAATTTCTCCGAGTGGTTTGTGTTTAAAGAAAGATGTGGGAAATA
Organism: Scylla paramamosain; assembly: GCF_035594125.1. Lineage (NCBI taxonomy): Eukaryota > Metazoa > Arthropoda > Malacostraca > Decapoda > Portunidae > Scylla > Scylla paramamosain. The sequence goes on along the minus strand of NC_087167.1, from coordinate 13,226,061 downwards.
GTAAAATGGGTATATTGATTGGTGATAATTATTATTCCACCCCAAATTATTATTGGTGTTTCTTACTTCATAGATATTTACAATGCTTCTTCTCTTTCCTACACACTTTTTTTTTTTCATTTTTCACATATATTCCCTTGCCGCTTCAACTAACAGCATATTTTATCACGTGAAACAGCAATCTTAATCTTGTAAATCAGGAAAACAAGGCAGTTAATCGGTATGGACTATATGCAGGCAGAAGAATGATGGGTCTGAATGTACACGGAAGGAAGAGACGGCGGAGATCGAAGAAGAAATAAAGAGTAATGCACAAAAGGCGACTTAAGAGAGAGAGAAAGAGCTGAGAAGACAGAGCTCTGTGGGAGACTGGTGAGAAACAGCATCTCGATATGAACAAAGAAAAAAACTGAAGAAGAAGAAGAAGAAGAAGAAGAAGAAGAAGAAGAAGAAGAAGAAGAAGAAGAAAAAGAAAGAAAAGGAAGGAGTAGGAGAAAAAAAGGAGGAAGAAGATGAGATAAATGTTGCATAGTGATTTATGTTACTGGGTACAAGAATCAATACCACTAAGTCTTGCCACAAGCCAGGGCTGCACGTGCCAATGGAATGAATGCTGCTTTTCGCAACTTTTTTAGCCATTCATCGGAGTGCATTAGTCACACTGACGGAAAAGAGTAAGACTGCCGTCTGCTTTTTCCTTTAAACTGCAAAGAAATTTCCCGAGTGTGATGTATGCATATGATTCAGCCTGTCTTGCGGGTCATTAACCGTAAAATTGAAAAAAAGGTCCCTCCTGTAGTGTGTGTGTGTGTGTGTGTGTGTGTGTGTGTGTGTGTGTGTGTGTGTGTGTGTGTGTGTGTGCGCGCGCGAGTAGTCTGTACGTTTTATATAACACACACACACACACACACACACACACACACACACTAAGACAGACAATATTTTGCGTCCATGCTGTATCATCAGCTTTGGTAACAAATATCAGTGAGCGTGCTGCCTCAACCCTCCTCGCAGCGCAACACATCCCGCCAGACAGGCCAGGCCGCGGCAGCCACATGCCCCGCAGCGCCTCAGCCTCTCGCCTCCCGCTCAGTCCTTATCGTTGCGCGCCGTGCCAGGCAGCGCCACGTGCAGCTTACCACTCTGACAGTCATAGTCTCGAATAGGAGATGAACTTTCAATGAAAGTGAATTATTCACTAAAAAAGCAAGTTTCATTTATTGACATCTTTTGAAGGTGACATGATGTGTGCTTTCACTGCAGGACGCTCGCCGACTTTTCCACGGGTGAAAATATTCCAAATGCATAATTGCCATGTTTTTTTTTATTTTTTTTTATTTTAGCATTACAGCGTGGATCCGCCTCTCTCGCTCCCTCCCTCCCTCACCCCGTAACTTAGTATTTACAATTTGAATGTTTCACAGCGATGCAAAATAATCAGTTACATTCCCGTACTCTGATTTGGTCCCTTCATTTCCTCCTCTTACCATGTACTGTAATATTTTCCTCTTCATATCTGTTTCCCTCTAAAGGGACTGATAATGCAATGGAAATAATAAAAATAGCAATGATAATAATAACAACAGAAACAACAACAATAACAAAAACAGAAAGAGCAATAATAGTAATAATAATAACAAAAAAAAAAAAAAATAATAATAATAATAAATAACAATAATAATAATGATGAAAATAATAACAGCAACACCATCACCACCACCACCACCACCACCACCACTACCACCACCACTACTACTACTATTACTACTACGACTACTACTACTACTGATAATAATAGTAATAATAATAATAATAATAATAATAATAATAATAATAATAATAATAATAATAATAATAATAATAGATAATTATAAATTTGTAATGAGTCATCTTACATGGATTCTACATTTCCCACATCCGCAAACAAACTATTTTTCTTCAGGCAGGAACCACAACATGTAAGTTATCAATAGCAGGACAATTGCATCCCAGTCCAGGAGTCCCACAAGCAGAAAAAATAAAATAAGAATATTCTTATTAATTCACAACAGTTAATAATGACACACAAATACACACATATATTCATACATATATACATGCATACATACATACACCGGAGTACATACTTACTAATCTACATATCTACATACATACATAAATACATACATACATAACATAGCTGTAGCCAAAGACAACGAAGACGACGAAGGCACAGTAGTTCAATAAATCACGAAAACCAAAAAGAGCGAGAAAAAAGTACAAGATAAAACAATTTCACGGCACGAAAAAAAAACACAAAAAAGGACGAACAATTAAGGAAAAAACGCACCCCCCCCCCCACACACACACGCAACCAAGATAACCTCCTACCCTCCATTTTTTCTTCCCTTTTTTTTTGTGGGTGCCCGGAGCTCAAGTATCTGAAATTGCCATCTAAGCCCTGACGAAGCCCGGCAATAATTACGCCCTGACTGCCCAGTGATGTGGTGATTCTGGCCCGCCAAGGCTCTCAGGAGGGGAGCAGGAGAGGGCAGGCGAGGGCAGGGTAGGGGAGAGAGAGAGAGAGAGAGAGATAGGGCTCAAGTGGAGGTTAAAGGCTCTAAGGGAGGAAGGACTTCGCCAGCGTCCAAGGTTGAGGGAGTAATAGTAAATATATGTGTAGGTTCTTCCCCCCCTCCACCTCTCTCTCTCTCTCTCTCTCTCTCTCTCTCTCTCTCTCTCTCTCTCTCTCTCTTAGATGTCCTCGGCCCGGCCATCACTCCCTGAGACTCGAGGCTAAGAGCGTGGACGTGACCTTCCCATGTGTGTGTGTGTGTGTGTGTGTGTGTGTGTGTGTGTGTGTGTGTGTGTGTGTGTGTGTGTGTGTGTGTGTGTGTGTGTGCAGTTAGCCCTTTTTACAAGTTATACTCATCCTCAGTTTAATATTCATAGCACTGTAAAAGAAAAAATGTTCACATAGACACATACAAAATATAGAGAGAATATGAAGCTAAATTTATCTTCCTTACGCTACAAAACTATTAAAGAGAATGTAGCACAGAAAAGGAAGAACTCTAAAATGTTGCAAGTTACTTTTTTTTTTTTATATATCAGGGAGACAAGCCAAGGACGTAAAAAAATGAGTGCAAAAAAAGTCCGCACAACATGTTGCTCCGTAAAAGAGTCAGGAACAGCAGAATTATTGGAACAAATGTCTCGCAGTGAAAAGGTTAATGGAAACCAACATGAAACGAACGCTCTCATAAAAGGAATAGTGAGAGAAGCCGGACAGGCATTAAGTGGTCAAGTGGGCACTCAGGGCAGGCTATTGGGGCTATGAAGTATTATTAGGCACAAAACTGGACCTTGCATGACGGAGAAAGAAGACCGCAATAAAGCAAGAATGAAAAGGAAGAACAAAGAATTACTGCAGCTATCAACAAAACGATTCATGATATAAAAAAAAAAATAACTTGGAAAAGATGGAAGAAATACCAGCAAAGGGAAGAAACGAAGAAGAAAAAAGAAAAAAATTGTACCCTTGGCTGGAAGATATCAACATTGTGTTCAGAAGAAAAAAAAAATATGTTAAGGTTACATGAAGATTAGTGAGATTCTACAGAAAATCATTTATAGAGGGATGCATGTTAATTTTTCCCCATGCACGTGGATCTCTATAGGAAATTATTTAGTGGCGATGCACCCTCATTATTTTTTTTCCCCCTGTGGGTGTATATCTTTACAGGAACTGAGTAATATTTGTTTTCACGCGTCGGTGTTCAACAGTCATCTATCTTTCTTGAAGTCTGGCCAGGATTAACTTGTAAAATGTAATTACGAGTGTGCTTCTGTTTGACCGCTATTACCTGTGCCTAATGAAGACATACTTGAGCAGGTAACAATGCAAAAAAAGATACTGAAGAAAGATTTTCAAGCGTAAGAAAAAGTTGAGACAAGTTGTGATGTACAACACTAATAGTATCACAATTAAGGTGTTGGTTTGACTGTTCTTACTTACACCCACGTACTGGAGACATGAGTGAGTACTTGGTAATGCAGTAGTCAGCCACAACAATGAAGAAAAAAAATAAATAAATAAAAGACCTGGAGACATGATGAACAACACTAAAAACAACAAAATGAAGGTCTTTCTGTTTGAACGTTCTTACCTGGACTTATTGGAAACATGCGTCGGCACTTGATAACGCAGCGTCAGCCGCCAGAGAAAAGTTTAAGAAAATTTTTTAAACGAAAAAAAAAGCTCATGTAAGACGTGAAGAACAACGCTAAAAACAAAATAACCAAGGACTGCATGGATCTTATACATTTAAAACAACTTATAAAACTTATTGCCAACTCCTTGAAAACTTCTTCAAGGGCAGACATGAAGGATGCTGTCATCATATATATTTTTCTGAACATTTAAAGAAATTATATGCGTTAATTAATTTTTTTTTTTTTTTTTTTTTTTTTTTTTTGCGGGTGGAGACTGACGCAAGGACACAAAAAGTAGCAAAAAGTGTACAGATTCGCTGGTCCCATAAAAGATAACGATATACTAGATTGCAAGCATAACTACTTCAGAAATTTAGTCCAAACTGAGCAAGACACAAAATTAATTACCGTCAACGGTGCATTCCCAATAGCTATTTACACCCATGCCTCTAGTCTACTAAGGGAAGCAAGGACGGGCTTCAGAGCTTTCACGGCAGAAATATAACTGCTCCAGTTCAGTAAGAAACATTGCAAAATACAATCACTTGGGGACAAAATGTGTAGTAAATACATATATAATGATGGTGAAGATTGTGATATGGTGAAAACGCTGCAAATTAAATCAGAAACGTGAGAAAAGTATGAGGGCATTAGTTTCCCAGAATTCTTTACTAAAGCCCATGAAAATTTTCAAGACTAAAAAAATAAAAAATGTTCATATAAGAAGACAATATCATGAGAACACAAGGGCAACTACAAGAAGCCAGTAGACATACACATGGCAGTCCCTGTGTGCAATGTAAGGGACGAGAGGATTGCAAATATGGAAATGAGTTCATGTTTATCTTCTTCCTCGGTAGTGAATAACAGGAGCCGGTAGCAAAAACTGGACATTTCTTATCAACCACAAGCGGAGTTTCTTGAGCTGATGAAAAAGAAGAAGAAAAAAAAGGATGGCAATTGTGATCAAGGCAGTCGAAAATAAACAGAGAAATGTGTAAAGATATTGAATACTTATATGAGAGATAAATTAGTGGAGTTAAATGAGGAAAGTGTTTTTCTGCAAGCATTTTTTTTTTTTTTGTGTGTGTATGTGGGTTGGTTGGCGAAAGATACTTTAAATATTACACCTGTACTGAAAGTAGGATAAGACTTAATAAAAGAAATCAAGAAATTGACAACACACACACACACACACACACACACACACCTGCATTCAGAACACACCACAGCACTCACACCTAATTACCACTTGGTGATTTAAGAAGCATTTCATTGGAGTGAGCACAAAGGTGTCCCCGACCCACCTGTCATTTATCACTGACTCGCAAAATGATTTCATAGCCACCATTACGAATTAAGCGAGTAAGACTGGCAATACATCAAAGTCAAGGACACCTGCACCTCTTTGTGTCTGCACAGAGAAGCAGCTTTAAATAATGATGTATCTTCACTCAAGTTATGTGTCACTCATCAAGGCTTTGGGATGACAATGGCTGACTTACTCGAGCTAAAAAAAAAACTTGGTATTTTTAGGGCAGTTTTTTTGGCATATTTAAAGAAAAAAAAATGAAAGTGATTAAGTACTCAATTTTTACTTGAATTATGTGATTTTTTTCCGATCATCTAACCTAACATTCCGATTATTTTATTTTTCTTTATTTTGTGCATCAAAGAGTTCGGAAATACGGCATAAAAATAGGATAAAAAAAGCTTGTTGATATTGCTGCTCCAATAATAAATAAAACAAGAACGAAATCCAGTACGGAGGATAATCTAGTTCTGGAGATGTTCCTATACTCTTAACTTTATGACAGCTATGGTTTCTCAGATTTAATGAATATATATATATATATATATATATATATATATATATATATATATATATATATATATATATATATATATATATATATATATATATATATATATATATATATATATATATATATATATTCATAAGTATAGTCATGAAAGACACCACTTGAAACAGCGATCGGACTCTTCATGCCTTCAAGTGTTTGTAGTTCTGAATTTACTTGGTAAAATAAAACACACTTGAAACAAAAAGCAGTGACTGGACTCTTCAGACCTCCACGTGCTTGCAATTTTGAATTTGCTTGGTAAAATAAAACATACTCAAATGAAGCAAGAAGTCTCATAAATGCCAAAGAGAAAAATAATTCAAGTCATAGGTGTAAAACGATTAAGGTTTATTGTCATTACTTGTAAGAATGTTTCACTCAGGGTTCAGGGATTTCCACCATTTTCTATACAGTACTAGATTACCTCGCCACCAGTACCTGTTCAAGGGGTCACTTTCTTCTGCCTCACACCACTGCCCTGTTCTAGAAATCACTTCCTTCTACCTCACGCCACTGCCCTATCACAGCGCTGTACCTGTTATTGTTATATTGCCTACATTAAAGCAACACGGATTTGCACTGTTTACCTTCACCCGTACCATACGGACTCGATACAATGGGAAGGAAGAAAAAAGATGAGTTCTATAGTTATATTTAACTTTTTGTAATGAAGGTATAACATTTCTTTATTCCTTTAAGTCAATCATTTTCATATGTTTCATCTCGATAACAAGGAACATTTACCTCTCTTTATCAGTGGATTTTTTCAGGGCAATATCTGAATAGCAGTTTCTTACGGGATGGCGGTAAGAAATCCATCACCATACCAATCCAGCGCCGGGAAGTGGAGGATCCAATGGCGGGCAACGGGGTCAAGGCCGATTTGTTGTAAGTTACCTCTGAATTATTTAAATGATTTGCGTATTAATGAGGAGAGAGAGAGAGAGAGAGAGAGAGAGAGAGAGAGAGAGAGAGAGAGAGGAGAGAGAGAGAGAGAGAGAGAGAGAGAGAGAGAGAGAGAGAGAGAGAGAGAGAGAGAGAGAGAGAGAGAGAGAGAGAGAGAGAGAGAGAGAGAGAGAGAGAGAGGCGAATTGCAACCAGGGTAAAAAGAAAAGGAGAAAAACGAAGATGTCACAACGAGTACCGTCTGTGTCCACGCCATGTAAACTACTGGCACAGGAAGTGTTCATGTATGAGGACTGGCTTGGCGCGGCAGCAGTGTCAGTTTGGAGTCACAGTCTTCCTGGGAACACACCTCAACCTGGTTGGCCGGTGCATGTTTTCTCTGCTGCTACTCTGAGGTAACACTGGCTTTTTCTTCGAGTTTTTTTTATTCGAATGATCATTATCAGTAAAGAAAAAAAATGTCTGTATATAAACGTTTATTGTTCCTGTTTCTGGGAGCTGTTCATAACTAACGCCAAAAGAGCCATCTATATACCGGAAAGTGAATGGGCTACAGGGAAATATAATAATGGAGTGAAGAACATATTTGAGTGATGTGGTAACTGTGAGCAAAGTGAGATGGCGATATCCCAAAGAACAGTGAAAGATGAAACGGAGAAACAGAGAAGCATCAGGACACATATCATTAAACAAAATTTGATAGGGCGACATTTTAATTGCCTTAGTAATTCATGCTGTGAAAGACGAATAAAATCAAGATTAATTTTCATATTTAGACTTTGAGAAAAATTCTTGATATGATTTTGGAACAATCCTCTTTTAAGTCTATTAATAACCAAGGATGTGTCCATCCAAACCGACTCTATTTGAAGCCACATTGGTTTATATTGAGGTACAATCATGGTCATAAGTCAAGTTACCCCATGCACTGATATACATTGTGTTTTTTCGTTTTTCTTAATCTTAAGTTCTCTGACCTGATAGAAGTTTATGAGTTGTCAGATTTCGTAGGAAGATTGTCAGTAGATTATAAAACCTTAGACTGAGGGGAAAGGATAAGCGCAATGGCAGTGAATGTAGTATGTTGCGTGACTATTGACTGCACTCTCATTTAATTACGATATGCTCTAAATATGCCCATATTATCTATGAAAAAAAATCCTATAAATATTCTATTAAACAACATGACTCTTAACCTTGTATAGACATTAAAAGAAAACAACATAGTGCTGTGACATAACAGGAGTGTAGTTCACATGACTTGATCCCAAGAATGAGACAGTCACACAAGCCATTACTGTGGTACGTATCTCTGGGTTGTACCTTGTGGCTTACCTGACGGCTGTGTTTCATAACTACTCACGTCTCGGCTGTCCCTCACATCTGACCGGAGGAAGAGACTAAGGAACATCAACATACCTGAGGGAAAGAATGAGAAAAGCGTTAATGTGAGATTTAACTCTTTGACTGCTAGTTACTGACAGTATGATAAAAAATGGCAAAAAGATCTGCTCCCATTAAAATTAATTCAAGGAAAGATGCAAGACAGGATAACAAGTGTTATTTCATTTGACTAATTCTAGACAAGATTACTAAGTGAAAATAAAAGTATAGGAACGACAAGAAGTAAACAATTGCAGATACTCGATTTCTTAGAGATTTGATTCGATACTATACCCGAATTTTGCACAAGGCAATTTTATTACAATAAAAGGTGAAGCCATAGTAAGCAGATGGTCAAGGAGGAGGAGGAGGAGGAGGAGGAGGAGGAGGAGGAGGAGGAGGAGGAGGAGGAGGAGGAGGAGGAGGAGGAGGAGGAGGAAGAAGAAGAGATGGAGAAAAGCGATTCATAATGGACCAGATGGAGACTCAAACTTTGTCACTGTGTTGTGTTTTATCAATGAAATAAAAATACACACAGTAACGTCAGATGTATAAAGGAAAAAGGCAACTTTACTCTTAATAACACGGACTGAAAGCAGAATGGGCTACTTAGAATTCCCTAATAAGATGGACGGAATGATAAAACGTCATTAGAATTTCTAGGGCAGAGCAAACACAATAAAGGAGTTCAGAAGAGAAGGAGCCACGAAGACGGGCAGGAGGAAGGCTATTCTTGAAGGCTCCGATGGTCGACCTCATCCCGTAGTGGCGCTGCACTCGGTAGAGAATTTGCCACTGGAAGGAAACTGTAAATCGACCCCAGAAGATAGTATATGTGCTCACCTCACCCTATATAGTACATACTTCCTGGAGTGTAGAAGAAGTGAGGTTCCTATATATAGATCATAAGGAACACAAAACTTTACTGGCGGAATTTAACATGGTTTGTAATAGTCACTCACTAAAGAAGGATGGCAGCGCAGAGAGCAAAGGCAATGACTAGCTGAGTTTTGTGAAGAAGGGATAGTCTTTTTTTTTTTTTGGTCATTCTTGCATGGTGTGGAAATATTTTTTTGATCCACTGCTTTCGGCTTCTCCCTTCCTCAATCATAAATACTACGAGGAAAGATAATGTTAATCATTCTGGATAAGATGTTTTTGGGTGTGTGAATGCCCATGGGAAGAAACGTCTTACAAAGTTGAAAATGCATGATTATAATGAAAGATAAATGCAAGATAAGAAGGTAGCGGGATGACAAGCAAAGATAAATATGAAGTAATTATCAAAAAGCGTGTATTAACGGAAGGAGCCTGAGACGGGACCAAAATTCACTCATATCTGGCTAAAAATTGTGCCCCTTGGGTAAAGAAATCACGTTAAAGTACGTTGAGAACTAAAATTCTGGTGTCCAAAACTAGTCGTGGTTTGTTTTGTTCTTTATCTTCCCTGACGTCTGAAGTGCACGGCGTTGGAGGCACAGACCATTTCATATATATCACAGTAAAAAATAACTGGCTTCCATTCAGTAAGAAGCACTGCAGTATGTACAACCTGTCAGAGGGTGATGACCTGCCATTAAAGTTGAAAATATATATAAAAAAAGAAAAAAACGCTGTAAAACCTAAATAATGGCCGAGAATTATTCGTATCGCTACTTTGGACAAAAACGAGCCACTTCTTCAGGAGGCTCGCTGGTGGTCAAGGGAAAGAGGGGGCTGAGGAACGAAGGAATCGAAGGAGAGAGGAAGGCACTGCGTGGGTATGAGGCATCACTGATCTGAGTGTTCGGGGCAGAAAGACATGTTGGTAAGTGACACCCTTTGATAAGAAGATCCATCACTACTACTGTTACAACTATTGTTGGTGCTACTAGTGCCGTTGGTGTTGCTACTATACTACTACTACTACTACTACTACTACTACTAACACCACCATTTACTATTGGTACTATTATTATTTTTATTATTATTATTATATCATCAACATCATTGTCATCGTCGTTGTCATCATCTCCGCAATCACGCATAAAAAAAGCAAGACAACAGCATGAATAACAGTAACAAAAATAACTAAAGACAACAGCAGTAACAACAACAACAACAGCAACAACAACAACAACAACAACAACAACAACAACAACAACAACAACAACAACAACAACAAAAATAATCACAATAAAAAACAGAAACAACAAATAATAACAACGATGATGATAACAACAACAACAACAATAACAACAACAAAAACAATAAAATAATAGTAATAATAATATTAATAATAACAATAATAATAATAATAATAATAATAATAATAATAATAATAATAATAATAATAATAATAATAATAATAAACAATTACAATAATAACAAGCAACAACAATTATGTCGGATAATCATCCATCATTTGGGATAAAGTGAACAAATGTACGATCTACTTCAACGTTTCTTTCCAGCTTGATGTCACCTGCCACAGCACAGCAGGTCTGGGCGGCGGTAGGATGGCGGCGGTAGCCCTCGCGCCGCCGCCAGGCCACGGGAGGCGGCACACACGGATTTACAAAATGTTTTAGAAAAGTACAGCAAACAGTGACCCTCACAGACAATTAACCTGTGCCTGGTATCTTACGATATCTCTCACCAGGGCGATTTTTACACCGTGCTGGCAAGGCGGATAATCCCCCGCCAGGTCGGATGGGCCGCCTCGGGCCGACCGGGCGGCCGACCAGCCACCCTGTCTCCGGGCGGCGGGGTTCTCATGACTACACGTGGGCAGACTTGGGCAGGTGGTGGTGGGCGCGGCTTTGAGGGCGTGGTTCGGGGTTGAGTGGGCGGGTCAAGGGAGAGTCAGTGGGTGTGAGCGTGGGGAGTGTAGGTGGGCGAGGTCTGCCAGGCAGGCTAAGGGGTGACGGCATGAGTTGCAGGGTGGGTCATGCAGCTTGCCACTCACCCCCTGTGCTTGCAGGAGGCGGGACAGGAAGAGCGATGGGCGTGGTTTTAACTCAACAAGAGAACCTAATGGATAGTGCGCGCGCAACAGCACGCACTATTTGCGTGAGTACTGCTTGTCTGTGCTGCAAGACACGCGCGAGGACGTCTGCCGGATGTTTTGGGCACATTGTGGCTGTCCGAGTGAGGGCCATTACCTCCTACGACCACGGCGACGCAAGTAAATAAAATTTGTCTTTATTCGGTACTCACCCGAGGTGGGCTTGGAAGTCTGTGAGGGGCCATGAGTCTCGGGACCCACGCTGCCCTTACACAAGAGTTATGGAAAACCTTTAGTCGAGAATTTCAGCTTGAATAAAATTCGATATATTCCAGGCTTCCCCATGTCATAAGGAATCGACGTTTTAAAGGTATAATCAACAAATGCAATTCAAAACTTTAGGAGGAATATATAGAAAGACTCAACTTTAAACTGATTGGTTCTCTCAGCGTTTCGAGTGACAGATGTAAACAGCGTTTCTCACCAATCAGATTTCGGCGCATAAAAATCCCATAATTTGATTGGTCAGCTGAAGTTTCGGGAGCGAATGTCAACAAAATGTTTGGCCAATCAGCGCCTGGAGCTCACTCAGCTGCCGTAACAACTGGCTCGCCAGGTCTGTCCCTACCCCCCTCCTTCCCTCCCCCTCATGTCCAGGTCACACAATAATGATCCTTATTCACCCCGCCAACATCTCATCTTTCTTCCTCATTTTTACCCCTGGATTCCGGCGAGTCTTTGTGCGCGTCCCCTAATGCCGCCTTATCTCTCCCGGACTCCACCGCCGCATTCATTTTCGTTCGCACACACACACACACACACACACACACACACACACACACACACACATACACACTGGCAGCCGTCGCACTCGCCTGCTCATGACGGGCCTCGGGCAGAGCACTCCAGCTGGCTCTTCGCTGTGCCGCGCGTCCCGCCACGCTGGAGGCAGGCACAGCAGGCACGGCAGCCTCTCTCAGCACAGCTTGTCTTGACCACTGGCGAGATTCGTAAAAAGAAATTTGACTATCCAAGCGTTTCTGTCCTTCCTCCAGTCTTTTGGTTTTACAAGGAAACTTTGTCAGCGAGCAGACGCAGTATAAAGTTTGTGGACAGCACTAGATACATACCTTGCCACGGAGTTTAGAGCATTTTTATATCTTAAACTATGTTAGGTCTGCACTGGAGGCGTTTCCACTATTTAAAAGTCTACGTGAAATATATAACATTCCTTGATATTAAGTGTAACAAATTTAGTTTGGTGATACACTGGTGGGTGCTGGAACTGAAAGTCAATTAAAAAAGATATATGACCCTCCGTAGGGGAATAACATACCTAGGCGGGCCTCGCTTTGTCTCGCTTGAAAGACACCCTGCAGTAGACCAGCTAGTCTTCATGCTGGATTCATAAGGACATAAAAAAAAATACGGGTATGACATAAGACCTTAGCCAGTGTGTTCAGCGCGCCTTTGTTCAGCTACATCCCTACATAACTTGCTCCAAACACTACCACAGGTTTTAGTTATCTCCAGACATTCACTGTAGCTGCACCAGTACATATTCATAATTTTTTTTTTCTATATGAATATTTTTTATTTTTTTTTAGCTTTGCGCATGAAAAAAAAAATGAATAACTACAATTCTAATGTCACACCTCTCAATGGCTACAAATTCGATTTTCTATTTCGTCACTGGAAAGTTATGTCGAGAAGAAATTACCTCCTTGTGTTTCATGACTCTTGTCTCAGCACAACAAGGAAAAATAATACTTTCACAAATTTATACCAGAGGCTTAATGAATTAATCCTTGTATCACCTGTATCACTAAGAATACATTTCTGTGCTGCCTGAGAATAATACACATATTAAGAAAATCACACCTAGTTACTTTGCATTTATTTTGATTTATCTATTTATTTCTTTATTTGTTTGTGTGTTTGTTTTATGAGGGAGATCAGCCAAGAGAAATAGAAATTCTATTTGAAATGCCATTCACCCCCCCCCCAAAAAAAAAAAATAGTAAAATAAATAAACAAATAAATAAATAAATAAAAACACAGAGAAAAGTTAGTTTATATTCTTGTATGTCTAGTCTGATATCAAGCAGAAGGGAGCCACGCGGCGTCACATCATAAGAGAAAATGTTTCTTCTCCATGTCCAAGGAAAAGCGATAGTGATCGGATAAGATAGCAAAATGTTACGTGACGTGGCTTGTACTCTGAAATACCTCGTACTTTCATAAGGATTATTTTCAAAGGCCACAGATAAATAGCCAGGTTCTCATCTGTATTTTTTCTACTTAATGGTGCAGAATCCCTCTTAAACTATCAGTAAAATAATGAAAACACACTGTAGAATCTCAATAACTGCCACTAAAGCCTGTTTAAAATTCGACAGTAGATGCGGAAACATTTGAGAATGCGATCTTATGTATTTTTCTCGACATGATACGTTTTATGTAGCAGTCAATAAAAAGAGAATGTCTCACGCAGACCATCTCGTATGTTTTCCCACTGGTAATGTAGAATCCACGTTAAAGTATCACTAGAGGAGTTAAAACACGCTTGAAGATCTCAAAAGTACTACCACAGCCAGTTACAGTCAAGAAAAGTCGCAGAGACATTTGAGAAAGCAGTCTTGTGAATTTATATTGATAAGATGCTGTATTAAATATCATCGAAAATAAGTTATCTCCCCACTAACTTTAAAATTCTGGATCTAATGTATCGTGCAATCATTAGTGCTGGACTGCATGCCTTACCCTTGGAAGAGGAAGCTGAGCAGAGCAGACAAAGGCATCAATAAAGAGTATGCGGGCTGGAGGGCAATGTAAGGTAAACAAACACACTCGATTCTAATAACATGAATAAATATTGAATACTGGAAGCAACAACCCTTTACGTCTGTTAAACTATCAGTATTAATGAAAATTAATTAGCAACACGAAATGAAGTAATGTATCAAATATCATTACTAAACACAATCCTATATAATTAAGTCTCCACCCATCAATTGGTCCACGAATGTTGTGTCATCGTTCACAACTGGGTACCACATGAGAAAATAAAGAAATAAAATCTGGCCATAAAAATATATATATATATATATATATATATATATATATATATATATATATATATATATATATATATATATATATATATATATATATATATATATATATATATATATATATATATATATATTCTGGTGAAATGATGGTGAATCTTGTCGAGACCAGAGGAAATCAACCTAAGCTGATGGAAACCGCTAAAAAAAAAAAAGTATTAATAAAAAAGACTTCAGAATGTAACTTATTTAGAAATAAATTATGATTATGAACGATATATGCATGAAAATTTAATACAACGTAATGTGTCATTTACTCAAGGTTTGTCTAAAGATTAATAGAGAAAATCCAAATTGATTAGCAATAATTAGACATAAAGTAAAGTTACAAATGTATCTCAAGAAATAACTGAAAATAATCGAAACAAATTTAGCAAAAAAGAGCCTATCAATGAACCTGATATTAGAAGACCGAAAAAGTAGAAGATATTCACATTTTAATAACGTCTTAAGCAGTCGCCCCTTCATTTCTCTTAAGAGAAATTTGCCATATTTGTAAAGTTAGTGCGTTTTATAGTTTTGGGTCGCCAGTCAGAAGCTTGCAACCTTGCGAAAATTATAAGATGTCGAGTGTGGGCTGCTCACACCGAAATGTTGAAAAATACCGCGGCACCAAAAGTCTAAAGGTAAAAGAAAATGTCATAAATAAAGGAACAAACTCAAGTTGACGATATTATAACCTCCATAAAGGAATAAATGGATATAGACAGGTCATGTTATGTGTGTGTGTGTGTGTGTGTGTGTGTGTGTGTGTGTGTGTGTGTGTGTGTGTGTGTGTGTGTGTGTGTGTGTGTGTGTGTGTGTGTGCGTGTGTGTGTGTGTGTGTGTGTGTGTGTGTGTGTGTGTGTGTGTGTGTGTGTGTGTGTGTGTGTGTGGAGAGAGAGAGAGAGAGAGAGAGAGAGAGAGAGAGAGAGAGAGAGACATGAAGCTACTTTCTGCATTTGCTTTCTATTAAAACACTTTCTCTCTCTCTCTCTCTCTCTCTCTCTGTCTCTCTCTCTCTCTCTCTCTCTCTCTCTCTCTCTCTCTCTCTCTGTATCCACATGTTCGTACATAAACTCCCTTCATCAACCTTGCTTTTACGATATAATAACATGTTTTCAAGCACACGACGCTGAGAAAACCAGTAAAACACGTACCAAAAATACAATAGCTAAAAGAGTAAGTTTGAGGACACACAAGAATGACATCACTTGACCTGGGACAAATGGCCAGCTTAGGTCAGGTCAGTGAGGGCGGGTCAGGCCACGCTACATCACGCCACCTCGCCCTACAATGCGGTGGAATTTTGCATCGAGGCAAAGAAGCAGGTACACGGCGCGGCAAGCAAGAATGCAGCCCCGACACGGCGGCGTGACGGCCCTCGCAGTGGTGGCGGCGGCGGGAGGGTTAAAAAGAGGGGCGGGGCTTTGTGCAGTGTCTGAACGGGTGAGTCACAGCGTGTCACCCCACCATGACTCACTGCTTCCGCCCCGCCCTCGCCTGCCCCACCATCTCCACTACCACTACCACCTAGACCACTGTACCCCACCTGTCTTCCTCTATATATCTGTAATTCCTTATGCACTCAGAGCTTCCGTGCATTTGTGTCATCCCTGCTGCTCGTCATTATATCCCCTTGTCCTGTTTCTCTGGTTCGTCATTCCCTCACCTCGTAGTTCGTTTGATTCTTGGTCTTATCTGCGGGTAGCGTTGAGTGCTCATTCACCTGGGCCCTTTAGAGGTTCAGCTGCCCATAAAAATAGATAATCTAAAATAAGCTGCCTTATCTTCGTGTTCCATTTTTGTTCCTTCTGTAAGTGAGCTTAGATGATTAGCCAACAACGTGATGTTAGTTTATTTTAGTATTTACATTATATATATATATATATATATATATATATATATATATATATATATATATATATATATATATATATATACATATATATATATATATATATATATATATATATATATATATATATATATATATATATTTTTTTTTTGCATTAAAGCTCTCTCTCTCTCTCTCTCTCTCTCTCTCTCTCTCTCTCTCTCTCTCTCTCTCTCTCTCTCTCTCTCTCTTTCTCATTTGGCTTTCATTACAACCTTGTTTCTTTCATTCAACCAGATGTTGATATGCAACTATCATCTCTTGCTAAACATAAACAGAAATGCTCATAAAACACGGAATCCATAAACTGCTGCCACATCTTTTGTGTGGGTCAAGCTCATGCCACGCGATCATCTCTGACACACAAATACTTAAACACGCACAACACTTTTATCCAGAAATACAGGAAGGCTTCATTAATGGATTTCTTGTTTTTTTTTTTAACTACTCAAAGTGAATAAAGTTAGTAAAAAAAAAGCACCTTTTCGTAGTTAAGCTTCCTATGTATTTCTTAATCAAATCATACCTGCTATTCCACGATGCTGCAATACTCTCAGTACTTACCAAGTGTTTCTTATGCTCCTCCATTAAGCTCAAATATTCTCTCTCTCTCTCTCTCTCTCTCTCTCTCTCTCTCTCTGGTTTCGTCCCCTGCAGCTTCACGGCGCCCGGTCAAGCCAGACGAGAGACCAAGTCCATGACTCAGCAGCGACAATACTGCAAGGCTTGGTGCAGGTCACTGGAGAGAGAAATGCACCCAAGCAAGCTGGCATAAGAAAAAAAAAGTGGAGGGTGAGGGAAAGGAAGCGCTGTGCCTTTCGAGACTTCTTTATTATATTTACATAAAGTAAAACAACTTAACTCGTTTACAGTTTGCTACACACACACACACACACACACACACACACACACACACCTCAGTTACGTCAGATATCGCCTCCCTGCTTGACCTAGACAGCCGGTTAGCGCCAGCCAGCCAGTCGGTGCAGGTACTGGCCACCATAGTCTCGGCAGCGGGAAAACTGGTGACTCACAGTAACCTGCACTCAATCTTATCTTGTGACGAGGCGCTCCCATTCTTGAGGGTGGTGCTGGTGAGTGTGCCCAATACACTAAAGGGTCGTGGCAGATTGGGTGGAGGTAAAACGATTGGTGGTTCATTATAAGCTAACATGTAAAATGAAGCTAAGAACAGATCACGTGCCTTCTTTATGGCCGATTAAGATTTATGCCTTGTTGTACTCATCAAACCTTAATGCCTTTGTCGGAACTTGATTACCCTCTGATCTGTTTTTTTTTTTTTTTTCAGTTAATTTTTTTTTTATCTATTTGTTTATTTAGTTTAATAATTTTACTTTATTTTATTTATTTTTTGAGAGTAACAAACTGGCAGGTTTCCCTCCTCCTAACATCTTTTATTTAGTTGTTGCCTTGGGAGGTCTCCTTTACACACACACACACACAAAAAGAAATACTAACAATGATAAAAAAAATAAAAAAATAAATAAATAAATTCAACTACTGGTATCATGTACTGCGTTCACGTTCGGTGATAAATGGGTTGACTTTATAGGAATTGAGGTCGTACGGGTTTTGAGTCCATACTCTTAAACCTTTCGGTGTCCATTTAACCTATTTTGAACAGAAAGTAGTAAATATTATTGGGTTTGAACCTTTCAAAGGATGTTTGAATTATTTTATTGAAAGTATAACAAGGATCTTTACACCATTGATAAGGAAAACAACTATGAAAACTAATCATCTGTACAACCTATAAATGAAAGACCAAGGCGATTAAAAACACGAGCCTTATTGTGATGCCTTAGCTAAGCGATGTACTCGTATAACTCGTTGCAAACACTCACCAGCCTTTTCCGTGGTGGCAGAGCGTGGAAGGATGCAGGGCGTGTCTCGTGGAAAATAAGGGCGTGGCGGGCCGTGGTTGGGGCGCTGGGAAATGTTGGCGAGTAAAGAACCAACAGGCATTTCTTGTTATTAATCCTTTTCTCATAATCACCGATAACTCTTTAGATATTAATTTTTGTATTGCAAATTGTTCAACAGTTCTTTATTGTAGTAAAGACAACATTAATCTCCTATTCACTATTTTTTTCTTCTTATTCTTGTTGCTACTGATGCTGCTGTTGTCGCTACTGGTGCCATTCTGATTAGGGCCTTAGTTGTATAATCGCGAAATTATATGAAAATTAAAGCCCAAACGGTGTGTTACAAAAGTCTCTCTCTCTCTCTCTCTCTCTCTCTCTCTCTCTCTCTCTCTCTCTCTCTCTCTCTCTCTCTCTCTCTCTCTCTCTCTCTCTCTCTCTCTCTCTCATATCATAATCCTAGAACCACAACAAATCTCCCACGTAGCATTTGTTTCACCACAGTATTTTCAAACATGATTATCTCTTTTCAATTATTCGTGAAACTATAACATATATAACAATGATATCCTCACTCATGATGATGCACATTTATTATTAAACCCAAATGCCATGGATATTGTCCCTCAAATATGGAAAACATTGTTATCAGTGGGAAATATTTGAGTCATAATTCTATATTCATATTTTAATTAGTGACCTGCGTTAATATTTATAAACACACACACACACACACACACACACACACACACACACACACACACACACACACACACACACACACACACACCTTTCTTGTCAAAAGCACAGCAAACAAGGGACATATAAAATAAATCAAGGAAACGTGCCCAAGGCTCTTATAAAAAAAAACTGAAAGTGATCTAAAAGTTCTGAAAGACAAGTGATTTTAGTTCCCAAGGCAAATTGTTTCAGAAATCATAAGCAAGAAAGACTCAATTCACTCAGAAACAGCCAATCTTGACTTATTCTGACTCTACATTTTGTTTCGCTTTTTCGATAACAACAAAATTCAGCAAAGCTGACTTCCATCAATATCTATATTTTTTTTATTCTACTTTTCTTATGTAGAATCTGAAGGCAAACAAAACCTAGTGCAATGTTAAATATTTAGTCCTGCATATTAACCTCTTTACTAGTAAGATCCTACATGCTTTTCCCCTCATGTGACTCCCTGATCAAAGTCATGATACTCTTCATGACGACCATTATATCTCATCCTTCACTTCTTCAATATATAAGAACATAAAAGCACAATAAAATGAGAGAAGCTACAAGAAGCCAGAATGCCAACACGCGTCAGTCCCTGCATACAACTTATTTACCTATATCCACCTATCATCCCTGTCCATAGATTTATCTGATCTTCTTTTAAACTTCCCCATTGATTCAACACTAACAGCCTGATTCATCAGTCATTTCCAATCATCTATCACTCCATCCGAGAAACAATTTCTTCCTGTCTTTATTCATTTTGTTTTTCAATACCGTTCTATCAATTTTGAACCCGTTACTTCTATTCCTACCCTGATTACTAATATACTGATTATTTTTCTAGGAACAATAATTCATGTAATGATGCCAGGAGCTGTTCAATAAGGAGACAATATTAAGTTGCTAAAATTTACCGCTCCCTGGTCCTCAGAAAGCACACCATGGCACACAGGTTAAGATTCTCCACTCTACAACATTAAACTGCCACGTGGGCAGCCACCTCTAACGTTGTCTTACACAAAGTCACAGCAGATCTGACGGTGGCGCAGGCTCTTGCTGTTAATCGATCCATGCAAGTATCTCTCAGGTCGTTGACGGTTCCCCGGGACATTACGAGTGTCTCACAGCCTCTCCCTAACTGACGTAAGGAACGGTAATGGTGAAACATATCCGTAATCTTTTAGTCCAGTTCTTTAAGTGACACTTTTAGTAGCCCCACCATTATTGCTGCTGCTGTTGCTGTTACTGTTACAACAACAACTATAACTGCTACAACAGCAGCAGCAACTACTACTAGTACCACTACTACTACTGGTACTACTACTACTACTACTACTACTACTTTTTTCTGAGACGAGGATTCAGAAAAAAAAAAAGTATTTCTTAGTGTTGCAAAAAGAAGAAAGAAAACCTGATGAAGGGAAAGAGTATCAGTATTGAGGCCTCACCCCCAATGAGATTTATAATTCCACACTTCCGAAAATAACAAGTCTTTATTTATTTAGATATTTTCATTTGGAATCCTAACCCTTTCACAGTTAAAACAATGTTTTAATTATAATCACCTGCAGTTTCTTTTTAAACAGTTTTGTACTGACCTTTTAAGTATTTCTGTAGGCTAAAGGAGACTAGTTTAACCTTTTTTCTGTGGGTTCATGCAAACATTTTAAAGTGCTGAATATTAGTAAAGAATGACCATTTCTGTGGATAACTTATATTTATAGGAAAATTAAAGCTTTATATCATCATGATCACTGTTCAAAGCAGTAGTAATAATGAATGGTTAGTCCTGTAAAAGTGCAATTAACTTATCATTTATATTATTACACAGATCTGGCGGTATGAGGGAAAAACAAAGTTTTTAACCATTATCCTATTTAAAAGCTGTAGTAATATTCACTGGCTTGGTTCTGCAAAAAAAGCCAGCACAATAGAGTATTATCATTTATACTATTAACTACAGAGGCTTGGTGGCATATGGCAAAAAAATAAAGCTTTCCAACATTATCGCTGGTAGAAGCAGTAGTAATATACAGAGACTTGCTCTTATAAAAGTCACTGCAGTCGATTATTATCATTACTATTAACCACAGAGGCCTGGTGGCAGTTAGTTTCCCAGCCAAAAGGTCAGACCAGCGGAAATATTTGGGCTGGTCCCCTATCACGCTGAAAACCCCGATGCTCAGCCATCAGGAAGCGTGTGTTGACCACGGCTGGGGAGCGGCGCCCTCGCAGTGCTGTATAGAACTATTCCCCTGTGTGTGTGTGTGTGTGTGTGTGTGTGTGTGTGTGTGTGTGTGTTTTGAGCTTATGTGTATGCACATTATATAAGCTAGAAAAGAAACTGTTGGCGAGAACAGAATAGTAGGGGTTGAATAGATACATAGATTTCTGAAGCAAGGCGACGACAAAGAAGAAGAAGAAGAAGAAGAAGAAGAAGAAGAAGAAGAAGAAGAAGAAGAAGAAGAAGAAGAAGAAGAAGAAGAAGAAGAAAAACAAGAGAAACAACAAAAACAACATCCCCCTCCTAACCATCACGACCATCACCACCACCACCAGAACCACAACAAAGTCACTGATAGAAGAGAAGAGAAGAAGAGAGAAGAGTACCCCCGGCCTACTTTAGGGCCCGCTTGGATCTCGTTCGTTACTCCATCCCGCACGCTGATCCCTCGCGTTATCAAGACCCTTTGACAAAATCCCGGGAGCGGCATCTGGAATCGTGTGGATTACTCGTATTCCTAAAACCACCGTCCGCTGCTCAGGCCTGGGCGGGACCGGGACTAGGGAGAGGAAGCAAGGCCGGAAAAGCTTCTTAGCCTCGCGATTAGTGATGCTACGAATATGGTAGTAGGTGATGGGGGGAATGGGGAATGTAGGGAAGGATATACATACGCTATACTGATGACAAGCGGAAGAGAGGAAGGCCTAGGAGAGGATGCGTCAATAGGAGGCTTAAAGTACTCACATACTAGTAGCCTATAAGCACATTACATGTAGGTGGGTGAGTGGGTGGGTGAGTGGGGTGGGTGAGCGATCAATGAGAAGTATGACGGCAACGATTAATGCAGACAGGCGGGGCTTACACAGGTCGCCGTTAATCTTGCGTAGGATCAAGACTCTTCAGAACCAGAAGCGTTTACATACCTTAAATCGCTCCCGTGGTCCATATCTGTCTCCCGCGACCCGCTCGTATATACCTCCCTCTTCCTCTCTCTCTCTCTCTCTCTCTCTCTCTCTCTCTCTCTCTCTCTCTCTCTCTCTCTCTCTCTCTCTCTCCTTCTCCTGGCGCCCCTCTTCTTTCCTCTGCCTCTCACCGGAAAGCCGTAAAAATGTGCGAGAGTGTTCCGGCCACTTGACTGGGTGACTGCCATCGACCCTCCTCTCCCTCCCTCCTCCATTAGCGGGACAACTGGATGACCGCTTCCCATAATCCTTTTACGTAGTCCTGTTCTGTGTTCCTCTACCCTTCCTGAACTCCTTTCCTCTCTCTCCATCTCTCTTTCCCTCTCTGTCTCTTTGTCTATCTATGTACATTCCGTTTGTCCGCCGCCGTCTCCCTCCTCCCCCACAGCTCCGGTCCACGCCCTCCTCTGTAGCTCCAACTTTGCCCGTCTCGACTACAGACATACTGGTCATTACTGTCTTGTCGGAGGCGTTATGGGGTGAGCGGAATAAACTGCCTCCTCATCACCAGGCATTACTTTTTACTGACGTATATGGAAGCTGGTCAGGGAATAAATTATTAAAGCTCGCTGGTGCCATTCCAAAGATAAACGGCGCCGGGTTCTCTCGAGATTTAGTTTTAAATTACTTTGATGATGTTCTATGATTCGCTTTATTCAATACTGTGAGTCGCGTTGAGGAAAATGAGAGAGTGAAACAAAGAGAAATTTAGATCAAGACTGGATAAGTAAGCGAGGATGCGAGGCGGTCAGACGCGTGGCGGGCCGAGGAAGGGGAGTGGAGAGGAGAGAACAAGAGGGGCCGGCCGGTGAGGACAGCAGACCTTCAGTAGCCACATTTTGCTAACGTTCTTTTTCTTAACACGGTATTGACCCTCCCACTTCACCTCACAGTCGAGCCATCCTGCAGCTGCTCGCCACTCACTAACCACTCCCCTCTGACACCTCATCCTTGGCAAACACCTTGACTAGCCCTTCCTCATCCCTTCGTCCCCTTCCCCGCCGCCATCAAGGCAAATCAACGCCCATCCAACTCCTCGCCAAATCAACAGGGGTCATCGCACTCGCTGGACGCGCAAGCTCTCCCGCCTCAGTTTAATTTCAAGTTGATTTCGTTTTATGATTCGACGGGTTTTGGCGTAGCGATTTTGCTTCGTTATTCGCGGGTGAAGCGTCCAGTTGGCTTAATGGTATGGCGCAGAGTCCGCCACATAGAGAATATCAGCTGTTGATTCAGGAAGCGTGGGAGCGGCTGTAGTGTGAGGTAGCCGTGTGTGCGTGTGTACGTAAAGATCCTTATCGTGTGAAAATATTGGTTTCATCTTTGTATTAACGTTCTCTGGCCTGGATGAAGCTCGTGTTATTGCGGATGTGTATTTACGGCGGGTACTGGACGAATATAAAAGTCAAACGCCGCTATCTCTCCCGCGCGGCGCCATCACGGCGAAGTACATAAGTGTATTCATCGCGCCGTGCATTGTTGATTAATGTTGTTTGTGAAATAAAGTAATTGTAGCCACGTGAAAGTAATATAGCACGCTTAGGTGATCGCTTACTCTAATAGAACGAATGATCAACGGAGAGTTTGAGGGGCTGAGTGCAGGGGAGAGAGGAACAAAGCGTGGGCGGTTTTGGGGAAGGGAGGAGCATCTCACTTTAAAGTCTGTTGAGGGAGGAGTTGGAATGTTTGGCGATGAGTAGCGCTTTTACTGGCATGAGGCTTGGTTAGTTGTTTATTATTATTATTATTATTATTATTATTGTTATTATTATTATTATTATTATTATTATTATTATTATTATATCATTATTATTATCATCATCATCATCATTATCAGCCTGGTGGATTCTCTCTCTCTCTCTCTCTCTCTCTCTCTCTCTCTCTCTCTCTCTCTCTCTCTCTCTCTCTCTCTCTCTCTCTCTCTCTCTCTCTCTCTTAGTCCACTCCTCGTAACGCCAATTTTTTTTTTTTAATAGATTGTTTTTGTTCGTGTAAACTTTCCCCCTCTATAAAAACCTGCTGCTTATGTCAACGTTCCAGTAGACGACAGAGAAAAAAATGGTGAAGGGTAGCGTAACATTTCTCGTTTACGTAGTTACCTGATAGTATGTTAACCTTGAAATATTGACTTGTTTAGAATAATGGTAGTAATTTATATTTAAAAGCTGCAATAGGTTTAATGTACAGTGCTGGACGTAACATGAGCAACCCTCTGCACTTGATTCCAGTATATTCAGAGATACTCTACAATCTTAAGCCCTGAAATGATGATAATGTTCTTATGAAACCTAACAAGTACGTAGTAGCACTTACCCTTTAATTTCAGATGGTCCTTTAGATTTTTTTTTTTTTTTTTGAGGGAAACTGGCAATTCTATGGGTTTTCTTTTTTCTCGCTCTTTTTGTTGTCCTTGTCCAGTGCCCTCTTACATAAATAAAATAAAAATACAGAAGATGAGCAGATCAGAGGAATTAATACTGAAGGAAAGCACTAAACATAATGGAAAGAAACGTGATGAGTTAATCCATGTACTTCTAACCATCACTGTACTTTAGTTGGTAGCAAACAAATAAACGCCAACAGAAAATCAATGAAAACACAGCAAAAAGAAGGAAAAAATGGCGGAAAAACCCGAGTTGAACGTAAACATTTTGAAACTAGCGTCATAAACTGAACTACCTTGCAATGTAATATCCCATCCTGTGCTGTACTGAGCTACGGAATTGTTTACATAACTTTGGTGGAGTCGTCCAACGCAGTGTGATATAAATAATGTTCTTTTGCGATGGATTCAAGCAATTTTATGAGACCTTGGCAGGAGTGGATCAATTGACTCTTGAGTTACTTTGGCAGAGTCGTTCGGAGTAGTGTGATATAATGTTCTTTTTGTGATACATTCAATCAAACAATTTTACGAGGAGACGTTGGCCGGAGTGGATCAGTTGACTTAGCTCGATGTCACCGGAAACTTATCGCACAAAGTTCTGAAAGGATTCCCAAATTTTGACGGAAACGACTTTATATTTGCGAAACTCTAAAGAATACACTCAGACACTCAAATATGACTGAAATGTAAGCAAATGTATACAAATCATCATCTGTAAGCAAATATTTCTTTACCAACAGCGAATTTTGACGGAAGCGATTATTTTTATTTGTGAAACTCGACAGAAAAATACTTAAACATAACTGAAATGTAAGTAAATATAGCCAAACACTATCTTCAAACACGTATTTCCTTTCCCAACAACAAGTATTCGGAGAGAAAGCAATTCCCCGTCACATACATACAGCGAGAAACAATAGACAGCACAGTAAACAAGTACAGGAACACACTGGCCCGTCACCACAATATATTAGCCCTGACGATCCTGCGCTTTATCTGTCATCCAGGCTTAGTGGCGGCCTACCTGCCTACTGTGTGTGTGTGTGTGTGTGTGTGTGTGTGTGTGTGTGTGTGTGTGTGTGTGTGTGTGTCTGGGTGTGTGTGTGTGTTTGGTTTTCTATTCTATCTGTCTGTCTGTATAGAATAGAATAGAACAGAACACTTTATTGTCATATTGTTACACAATTGTATCCAACAAGAAAAAAATTTGTGTCTTAGGGCTCCTAATATAAGAGATTAATAAAATACGTGACATATTAAAAGAGTAACAAAAGATTAATAGAGTGAAAGCGATAAAAGATTTTGCAAAAAAATATATGTTCACCTAAAACAATAAAACATTCTCTCACAAATAAAACATAAAAGAAACATATCTTCAATTAAAACATTGTTAGACTCTCTAACACATGTTAATGTATCTCTGTCTCTCTGTCTGTTCATCCGTGTGTGTGTGTGTGTGTGTGTGTGTGTGTCCATACATAATACATAATATACATTAGACACACACACACACACACACACACACACACACACACACACACACACACACACACACACAAATGGATGAAGAGACAGAGATACATTAACATGTGTGTCTGTCTCAAAAGGACAAACTAACATATTCCTTAGTAAAACAGCCTCGTGGCACAAGGCAACACTCGCATCCCTCTTGCCACAAGACATGATGCTAAACTTTCCCGATGGAACATCCATTACTTAGAGGAAATCCAGCTGATATACCACGGATGGTCCTAAAACACACAAATGCTCATAATAATCAAATGATATCGAGTTGACAGCAAGGATCCTAATGCTTATGGAGCTTTCAGTAATCCGACAATGTTTCCTTTTTATTGTCTGCATGCACATCACTCACCGTGACTCACCCTGACTAAGGGGCGAGGCTGCCGTGGAGTTTAAAGGGGTAGTCCTCAACTGGGATGCATTGCTCGACCTCGATGATTCATTGGATTATTCCCGACATGTAGGAATTATACGGAAGGCAAAGAAGCAGGAAAATAACACTGCCTTCATTACAGTCGCCGGTAACAAATTCGTGTGTATATTCGTGCATTCCACCACATAAAGCTCAAGCCGCTTTAGTTGCCTTAGTGCCACACTGACAATTTTTTCCTTCGTGTTTCTTAAGCAAACAGTAATAATGAAGACTGTATGGCGCGCTAATAGTCGGAGGAGCCGCCAGATAACCCTCTTTCTGTGTCTGACACTCTGACGCGATTAATTAAAAAGCCTAAATAAGTTTTTAATGAGTCTTGGTCCCGGAGGATGGCGGCCAGCGGTGACGTGTGAGAACCAGCCGCCCCATGTAACCCTCGGGGGAGTGTGAGGCACTAGCACACACACACACACACACACACACACACACACTTCATCACGACTATGGAAACTTGAATAGCATGACTCGTTACTTCACACTTCACACTTATTACTTAGATAAACGGACACATGAGCAGCCTGTAGGAGTGTATATTTTGCAGAAACATTAAAATGATGTCTCTATTTTCATCCTGTGTTTCCTCTCGCCACCATATTCCATTCACTTCTATCATTGTCACTCGTTCGCCCATTCGCATACTCACCCATCTACGGCTACATTAATCTCCATTCATTCATTCACTCGTTCACTCACTTAATAAATTAGAGACAGTAAAATTTCCGTAGTTTATCCTCAAATTCCCGTAAAGCGCTAAAGAAAATCCTAAAAAAAAAAAAAAAAAAGTCATCATCCACAAATGAGTCTTAAAAAAAAAAGGAACATGATGATAATAATAATGACGACGATAATGATGATAGAGAAAAGATAAGGATTATACCATCACTGTTGTTATTATCGTCACCTGATAATCGTAACCATAGTCGTCAGCACCAGCATTCCTCCGGCGGGTCCCACGTGGCTGGCTGGCTGGCTGGCTGGCGCGCAACACTCCGCGCCCCACGTGTCTCACATGTTTTTCAAAGCCAAGTTTTGGTGCCATTAAAACTTGGACGAAAGTGAGTGAGGCGAGGACAGAGAGAGAGAGAGAGAGAGAGAGAGAGAGAGAGAGAGAGAGAGAGAGAGAGAGAGAGAGAGAGAGAGAGAGAGAGAGAGAGAGGGTAGGTGGAGAGATGAAAGAGGAAAGTTGGAGGTGTTAGAAGCGGTGGGATCGAGGGAAGTCTTGTGACGGGTAAAGGAAGGAAGAGAAGGAAGGGAGAGCTGCTAGGTGACGAGACGGCGACAAGGGAAAAAACGAAATGAGAAAGAGAGAGAGAGAGAGAGAGAGAGAGAGAGAGAGAGAGAGAGAGAGAGAGAGAGAGAGAGAGAGAGAGAGAGAGAGAGACTCAGACAAGACAGCTGAAATCTCTCTCTCTCTCTCTCTCTCTCTGTGTGTGTGTGTGTGTGTGTGTGTGTGTGTGTGTAAATTAGACAAAACGGATTAAAGGAAGAGGTAAAAAATTGGGTAAACGAGTAGAGAAAAAATAGCAAGAAAGTGGTGAGTACACAGACTTTAGTTCCGGGAGAAAGATGAATGAATTTATGAACCATGATGAGAGATGGTAAGTCCGAAGTGGTCAGGAGCTGCCTTGTGAGGGTCGTTTTGCTTTTTGGAGTCTCCTTATTTTGATATTCTCGTGCTCTCAATAGGCCTTATTTCGATATTACCGCAAGGATGCATTAAACAAATAATACCTTTAAAATATGGTAATGATTTAAGTGACCAGGAATCCATTTCAGCTCTCACGGTTTTATTTCATATTCTATTAATTCGTAATGACCGGGAGGAAAAATTTAATGAACGTTAATTAATACCAAGGCTAATTTATTTAGGTCATTCACTTGTACACTATTTGCATATGGCATACGCTTGTGGAGTTGACGTCTATACTTACTCGCTTCATTCCACTAACCTTCTTCCATTTATTCCATTTATTCTTATAATACTTGATGATCATTAAGACACGATGATTTACTAGAAATTACTAGTTCATAAGATACAATCGGGGTCAAAAGTCGAATAATCTTCAACATTCACTTCCACTTTGTTTCATGTATTTGTTCAATCTCATTTCTGTTGATATTCTCATAACAGAACTTGACAGTTGACAAATTGATTTATTATAAAATTAAACATCAAAATAGCTAGTATGTTCATCATAGCCACCGTGCCGCAAAGCCTTCGGTTTCTGGCAAGAAGTAATGTGAATAGAAAGTTAGGTACGAACTACCAAGAATCTATACAAAAGCTCTCATCTTTCACTCAAATAAATAAATAGAAAAAGTTTCAGTCGGGTTCCTTTGTTTAGTTCTAATGCTGTTTTGATAATCCTGCTTAAAACAATGAGCATTATGAAAATGTTGAAAAAGACTGAGGTTCTGATTTTCTTTTCTATAAACAATAAAAATCATAAGTTTAAAAAAACACAGACACTCTTCTGATTCTCCTCTCTTAAAACAGTAAAAATCTGAAGGTTCAAAAACAAAATCAGACCAGGTAAGCACGGAGCAGGATAATCCTCGAAGCAGCACACTCAAAATGACAATTATCGGCGGCGCATCGGATCATTAAGCGCCACAAAGACTTGCCTCTCTAACCTACAATTATCTTCATCCTCCTTCACCACATAAATAAATTGCTGACCTAGTTCATCTTGACTTTCCTGAGCAGCTTGATTAAGTGCCTCTTCATAAATTAATGAGGAAGCTGAAAGATGTTGGCGTGGAGTGAAGCAGCAGGATAGTGAAGGGCGAGGGGAGGAGTGGCGTGAGGGGCGGGGCTGCTACATGACGGAGGCTGAAAGGAACATGTGATGGGCAATACTGAGAGACAGCCAGCCGAGGGTGTGGTACTCCGCTCTGTGCAGCCTACGTGAGGGAAGCGGAACGTGGCAATATTAGGGAAGTTCAAGAATAGGTAATTATGTAACTGGGCAATGCTGTGAGCGAGGTAGAGGAGATTTTAGTCTGACCTGTACTACCAACGGTCAGAATCTTTAGGTCTTTATAAAGATCGTCCAGTTTTGTTCTTTTATGACTAAGGAAGGTTATTTGAAATATTATGTGCAATGTACATATTTCCTTCGTGATTACATTTTCCAGCTAGATTTTTATATCATGTAGCAGTAAATACATTCAAGACAGATGTTTGCTAATGTCCAGTGAGGATATAATTTAATATGAAAACTAAAAATGAAACAAACAAATATGAGAAAATAATTAATTACCTTACAGTAACCACTTTCCTACTAAGTTTTCCCCACCGTTTATGTGCTTGCTTTCGCTAAGTCAACATCGACGGAGAGGAAATGCCCTTCCTACTTGACCTGCAGGGAGAGGCTTACAGCAGAAGCGCTCCGCTGTCGTATAGTTTTGTTTTCTCTGTAATTTGTCGAGTTTACTTGTAAGAATGTTTATAGTTCCACTAAAGACGGAATACGATATCGTTATCCCGTCGATTTAGCAGAGTGAGATAAGTACGAGTATGATTGAAGGGTGAGAAAATCACCCTTCCATCTGCTAACTCTGTACAGGGGCCTTATCCGTCCATGTATGGAGTATGCATCACATGTGTGAGGGGATTCCACTCATACCGCTCTTCTAGGCAAGGTGGAATCAAAAGCTTTTCGTTTCATCAACTCCTCTCCTCTAACTCATCTCCTCTTTCTCATCGCCGCAATGTTGCATCTCTTGTTATCTTCTACCACTGTTTTCATATCTGATCTTGCTAACTGCATGCCTCCCCTTCTCCCGCAGCCTCGCTGCACAAGACTCTTCTTTCTCTCACCCCTATTCTGTCCACCTCTCTAATGAAAGAGTTAAGCAGTATTCTCAATCATTCATCCCCTTCTCTAGTAAACTCTGGAACTCCCTGCCTGCTTCTGTATTTCCACCTTACTATGACTTGAACTCCTTCAAGAGGGAGGTTTCAAGACACTTATCCTTCAATTTTTGACTTCGGCTTTGGAGGCCATTGAGGGGCCGGCATCTCAGTGAGCCTTTATTTTTTTATTGGATTTTTGTTGCCCTTGGCCAGTGTCCCTCCTACATGTGAAAAAAAGATGCCGTAAATGTTTACTATTCTCTCTCTCTCTCTCTCTCTCTCTCTCTCTCTCTCTCTCTCTCTCTCTCTCTCTCTCTCTCTCTCTCTCTCTCTCTCTAATCTTCCAAGCTCTTTTCTTTCATATACTCGTATTTCCACGTTTTTCAATGTTTTCCCCCTCACGCTTTTCACTCTCCACCACTCTCCACTTGCTCTATCCCTCGCACCAAACAAAATCCGCGTTCTTTCCTCTTCCCCTCCTACACTCTTCCTTCCTCACTCTTTTCTTTCCTCCCTACTTCCTTCCTCTCCTCCCTTCTTCCTTTCCTTTCCCCTCCCCTTTACTCCCACCCCTTCCCCATCTCCTTCTCCCCTCCCCCTTACTCCCACCCCTTCCCCATCCCCTTCTCTTTTGGATACTGCCATAATCTCTGGGTTGATTGGGGATTGAATTTGTCAATTGCAACTGCAGAAAATAGATGGTGCCATAAACAAGCCCAAAAAATAGAAAATATACGTGGAAATTTTACATCCACATGTTCATTTTTATCTCTTGCTAAAAAAGCCGAAACTGTCGAGGTGGATTTTTTTTCATTTTGAGTTTGTGCTTATGTCTTCCCTTTCCTGTAAAAAAATATGTTCTTGGTCGTTATGACATGACCATTATCATTATTAATTACATCATTTGTAATAGGTCATGGAATACACCTTTGAGTTTCTACTTATACTATTCAATGGACTATACACACACACACACACACACACACATACACAACTACCTGTCTGTCTCCGGCCACCACCACCAGCGCTCCCCTCACGCCATTCACCAAGACCTAATCCCTGGCGGTATTTTCTGCGTCTCTTTGGCCGCAGGTACACAGCGGTGCAATGTATCTTTTTTCTCCCTCTCTTTCCCTTTCCTTTCTCCCGCTCAGCTCTTTCTCCGTGTTGCACTTAGGGCGGCTCAGAGCTGGCCCGCCCGTCCCCATGACACGCAGATGAGTCCGTTTATAACTCGAAAAGAAGCTTACAAATGCACGGTTCACTTTGAGGGCTCAGGGACCTTGCCTCGCCTGCAAAACGTGTTCCCAGGCAGGTCAGACTCTTCATCGCCTCGCCTGTGGAACCTTCTTTCCCTCCTCCTCCTCCTCCTCTTTTCTCTTCTCTTCCTCCTGTGACGCGCCAGTGCTGCAGTTTGTGGCTGCAAGGGAGGCAACAGTAGTAGTTTTCCTCACTCAGCCTCACCGCTCGTCTTTTTCGCCATTGTGGCATGCACTTTTTTTGTGTGTGTTGTGTCTGTCTGTTTCCCTGTCTCTGCCTTTCTATCTCTACCTCTGTATCTGCTTTTTTGTCTATGTCTGTCTTTCTGTGTCCGTCTATCTTTCTATTTGTTTGCATTTTTTTTTTTCTCTCTCTCTCTCTCTCTCTCTCTCTCTCTGTACACCCATAAGTCAGCCTCACACCAAGAGACATACATCACTAATTGCACAAAATCTGTCATCCTCTTCTAGATATTAAGACACTTTTTATCACCCTTGAGTATATTATTAGTATGTCTGCCCTTGCCCTCGCTCCGCCACCACCACCACCACCGCCGTCGTCGCCTCCATTCATCGTAATCATCACCTCTGCGCCTCGCCCTCTCTCGTGCAGGAGTTAATGATCACCTTCACAGTACACTTGCATTCCTGTTCCCCACTCTTGGTAGTTGACTTACTGAACGCAGACCTGAAGACGAGAGCAGTTATCCTATCTCTCTTTCCTCATCTTTCTTCTCCTCCTCCTCCTTGTCATCATCCTGCTCTGTTCATTCCTCGTTTTAAAACATACGTAGGCTATATATCATTATTGGTGGTAGTAGTAGTATTAATAGTACTTGTAGTAGTAGTAGTAGTAGTAGTAGTAGTAGTAGTAGTAGTAGTAGTAGTAGTAGTAGTAGTAGTTCAAGGAGGAGGCAGTAAGCACCTGCCGAGACGATAATTACTCCCAGTGAGGTATGAAGCACTGGATCAGGGAGTGCCGTGAACTTATCATTAAACCCAGCTGTGACCTAACTGAACGTTTTCCCCTTTGTGTCTCACAACACAAGGGGACAGTCGCAGCCTGCCATATAAAAACAACTCTCTTCTTCCACACAAAACTACAAGCACCTAATTACACACACCCCCTTCACTCAAAAATTTAAAATTATCATGGCGACTCCTACACCAGCCACGGAGTTCTCATCTGCGGAGGGGACAACAGATGTCCCCATGTTGGACTGCTCTTCTGATAGCGACCCTAAGTGTCTTGACACCCCCCGTCAACTTTTTGTTTCATTAACTTCTGCAACATTCGCGGTCTTAGACTAATTTTCAATCTGTAGAACACCACCTCTCCTCTTTTAAACTTCATCTTCTTTTCCTCACTGAAACACAGGTGTCTGAGGCAACCAACAGTAGATTTTCCTTACAATGACTACTGCTTCCGTGTCAGAGACCCGTCTCTTGTGTGCCGAGCGCATAACAGAGGTGATAGTGTC
This sequence comes from Scylla paramamosain, assembly GCF_035594125.1. NCBI lineage: Eukaryota > Metazoa > Arthropoda > Malacostraca > Decapoda > Portunidae > Scylla > Scylla paramamosain. The sequence goes on along the minus strand of NC_087167.1, from coordinate 13,192,977 downwards.
TGGCATGGAGGCGTACATTCCTCACTCTTTTTCTCGACCTAAACCTTCCAAACCTTGGTTTAACACAACCTGTTATCGTGCTATACATGATAGAGAGGTGGCTCACAAAAGGTACTTAAGCCTTCCATCGCCAGAATCTCATGCACTTTATATTTCTGCCCGGAACCATGCCAAGTCTGTTCTCCAACTAGCTAAAAACTCCTTTATTAATAGAAAGTGTCAAAATTTTTTTCAGGATTTAACTCCCCTCGTGACTTTTGGCATCTAGCCAAAACTATCTCCAATAACTTTGCTTCTTCTTTCCCTCCTTTATTTCAACCAGATGGCACCACTGCTATTACATCTATCTCTAAAGCTGAACTCCTCGCTCAAACCTTTGCTAAAAACTCTACCTTGGACGATTCAGGGCTTGTTCCTCCCTCTTCTTTCTCTGACTACTTTGTGCTACCTATGAAAATTCTTCGTAATGATGCCCTCGCATGCTCCTCGGCTGATAATAACACCCTGCACTATTCTAAGTCTTTTCATAGACGTCCAACACTTCAGGAAGTAAATATTTCACGCAGGGAAGCCACAGAAAGCTTGACTTCTGATCTTTCTAAAATTTCTGATTGGGGCAGAGCAAACTTGGTATTGTTCAATGCCTCAAAAATTCAATTCCTCCATCTATCAACTCGACACAACCTACCAGACAACTATCCCCCTCTTCTTCAATGACACTCAACTGTCCCTCTCTTCTACACTGAACATCCTCTGTTTATCCTTTACTTATAATCTGAACTGGAAACTTCACATCTTATCTCTAAATAAAATAGCTTCTATGAAGTTGGGCCTTCTGAGACGTCTCCGCCAGTTTTTCTCACCTCCCCCCAGCTGCTAACTCTGTACAAGGGCCTTATCCGTCACTGTATGGAGTATGCTTCACTTGTCTTGGGGAGGGGGGTTTCACTCATACCACTCTTCTAGACAGGGTGGAATCAAAAGCTTTTCGTCTCATCAACTTCTTTCCTCTAACTGACTGTCTTCAGCCTCCCTCTCATCGCCACAATGTTGCATTTCTAGCTATCTTCTACCGCAATTTTCATGCTCTTCTGATCTTGCTAACTGCATGCCTTCCCTCTTCCCGCGGCCTCGCTGCACAAGACTCTTCTTTCTCTCACCCCTATTCTGTCCACCTCTCTAATGCAAGAGTTGACCAGTATTCTCAATCATTCATCCCTTTCTCTGGTAAATTCTGGAACTCCCTGCCTGCTTTTGTATTTCCAACTTCCTGTGACTTGAACTCCTTCAAGAGGGAGGTTTCAAGATACTTATCTTTCAATTTTTGACTACCGCTTTGGAACCTTTTTTGGGACTGGCATCTCAGTGAGCTTTTTTTTTTTTATTGGATTTTTGTTGCCCTTGGCCAGTGTCCCTCCTACATAAATAGTAGTTGTAGTAGTAGTAGGAGTTGTTGTTGTTGTTGTTGTTGTTGTTGTTGTTGTTGTTGTCGTCGTCGTCGTCGTCGTCGTCGTCGTCGTCGTTGTTGTTGTTGTTGTTGTTGTTGTTGTTGTTATTGGTGGTGGTTGTGGTGGTGGTGGTGGTGTTGTTGTTCTTACTGTTACTGTTGTTCTTGTTGTTGTAGTTGTTATTATTGTTCTTATTGTTACTGTTGTTGTTGTTGTTGTTGTTGTTGTTGTTGTTGTTGTTGTTGTTGTTCTTACTGTTGTTGTTGTTCTTACCGTTGTTGTTGTTGCTTTGTTAGTTGTTGTTGTTATTGTTGTTGTTGTTGTTGTTGTTGTTGTTTGTTAGTTGTTGTTGTTGTTGCTTTGTTAGTTGTTGTTGTTGTTGTTGTTGTTGTTGTTGTTGTTGTTGTTGTTGTTGTTGCTGTTGTTGTTGTTGTCGTCGTCGTCGGCGTCGTCGTCGTCGTCGTCGTCGTCTTCGTCATTATAAACGTACTCGTATGTATAACAGTAACAGCAGCAGCAACAGCAGCAAAGAAATACACAAGCTGGGAGTGGTACAATAAATGCAGCCTATATTACCTTACCACCACTTCAAGCGTTACCGAGAAAGAGCTGAAGGCGAAGAACACAAAGGAAGGAACCTAACCTGCAGATGGAAGATGCATATGGAGATGGAAATTAGGGGAAGAGCTTCAGATGTGACTGCGTACTAATATATTAAGTCTCGCTTTAAGCCTAGCTGGGGTTGTTGAGAACAAGAAAAGTCTGAGCAGCAAGTGAGTTTCAGACAAGTCAGAGTGTGCAGCAGGAGAGGTGTTTGAGGCTGACTTCTGGAAAAGAGTAAATGAGAAGTATGATAGCATCGAAGCAACATATGACTGAGATATGCAGACACGAGAGAGAGAGAGAGAGAGAGAGAGAGAGAGAGAGAGAGAGAGAGAGAGAGAGAGACTTTCTCTATCCTCATTTTCAATCCAAAGCTGGATGTTGCGCCTATGTGCGCAACGACGAGGCTTTTGAATCTTCCGAGTTTTTCGCCATCTGGCTACGACTACAGTCACTCTCAAAACTAAAGTTATCTGTGTTGTATACTTTTTTATCTAACTCCTCTGACTATAAGAAAGTCTTTGTCTACTAAACTTCCAAAGTGGAGGACATTTTAACTTTCCTTCCTTTTGCGGAGATCTCCATTCTTGGAGACTTCAGTGTTCACCACCGGCTTTGGCTCTCCTCTCCCTTCACTGACCATCCTGGTGAACTAGCCTTTAACTTTGCTATCCTCCACGACCTAGAGCAATTAGTGCAACAACCTACTCGTATTCCTGACTGTCTTGGAGATACACCCAACATTCTTGACCTTTTCCTAACTTCTAATACTTATGCTTATGCTCTTACCCTCTCTTCTCCGTTGAGCTCCTTCAATCTCAACCTCATATCTGTGTATCTTGTCCTATCGCTCCAATCCCTCCTCAGGATCTCCTCTAAGCGGAGATGCCTCTGGTGTTTTGCCTCTGCTAGTTGGGGGGACTTGA
>NC_087167.1:13175000-13185000 GCF_035594125.1 Scylla paramamosain | reverse complement strand
GAGGGCTCAGTGTTATTACAGAAGGGGTCAGGAAATATGAGGGTGTTCACTTTTGATGCATTGAACGCCAACATGTTCTCTTTCGCACCATTCACATAAACAAAACAAGAGATTATGTCTGTCTCCCTCTCCATTCAAAACTGGACAGAATTTCATGGGTTTTTAAGTGAACTCACTTTGCGTCCAAGTGCCATAGAGTATTTTCAAGTACCAATATTCTGAATTTACCAAGAGCTATCGGAAAAGTATTATAATTTACGAGGCAGAGCGAGGGAGAGTGAGACACCCTCACAGGTCTTACCTCTCAATGGGCAAAGAATTAACCTGAGATACGCCATGAGCAACGCAGGTAATTCAGGGGTAAGGGAAGGATCACAAATCAAGCAGTCTGTAGCAGCTCCCCGGGAGATGTACACAAAGGACGATAAGTCTTGCTGAGTGAGTCGTCTATCAAATGATGTTGGGAATGTTGAATATCAGCGCAAAGCGGACGGAGACATTAGATTTGAGTGAAAGCAATTTCGATGAATAACAAACAGTAGTCAGTGATAGTATAGAATCCACTTATAGAATCAGTGACAGAAAAGTACTATTCAACACAATAGCACTGAGCTTTTCTTATGTAAGAGAGGCTCTGGTCAAGGCCAACAGAACTATAAAAAGTCCCATTGAAGGTGCTAGACCATTAAGACGACGGTCCGAAAGCGAGTCTGAAGTTACGCTGTGAAAATCAACAAACTTGGGGTGGAGATTAGATACAAGAATACAGTGATATCCTAATCAGCGCACTTTTGAGAGTGGACATACCTTACACAACACAATGAAGCAAACAGACTGATTCGGAAGAGAAACTAGCGATGAGGAATAGCAAGAAAAAAAAAGTACGATAGAACCTGAAATAGTGAACTAGTCATACGTTACACAGCACAGTGAAGCACAGAAACTGACGCAGAATCTGGATTATTTCACCCATGTCACCAATACGTCACATGGTTCTGACGCTCAGCAGAGCCACAATCAAGACTCAGTAGCAACAGGCCGATGATCGCAGAGGTCATTACACCGCAGCACCATCCGGCGAACCAAGAGGGGAGCGATGCACATGCCTTGGGGGAGAGCTCATTCCGGGCTCAAGGGGTGTCCGCTTCCATCACCACCAGGCTCGCAGATGATGGACAGAGGCAAGGGTTAGGGGGAGGGATAAAGGAGAGGCTACAGCGATGGCATGGAGGGGGGGGGGGTTATCTTTAGGCGTGACGTTGCAATAGCAATGATAGAGGAGGTACAGGAGGGAGGGGGAGAGGAGGAAGGGGGTTAAGACTACCATGATGCCAGCATCTTGCACAAGGGCGCGTCTCTCACTAAGCCTCACCCCCCACCACACGGCACACACAAACACACACACAAAGTTACTCATACATCCCAGCTGCCTCTCACGTCTGTTGTGGTTAAGGAGACCGCGACTGTCTACTGAGTTCTGTCTAAAGTTATGCAGGAAGTAAACACACACACACACACACACACACACACACACAAACACACACACACACACACACACACACACACACACACACACACACACTCACTCACTCACTCACTCACTCACTCACTCACTCACTCACTCACTCACTCACTCACTCACTCACTCACTCACTCACTCACTCACTCCTCACTCTCTCTCTCTCTCTTTCTCTCTCTCTCTCTCACTCTCTCTCTCTCTCTCTCTCTCTCTCTCTCTCTCTCTCTCTCTCCTCTCACCTCTCTCCTCCTCTCTCTATCCTCTCCTCTCTCTCTCTCTCTCTCGCTCATGAACTTTTAGTACACGATGGAATAGAAAGGGAAAAAACTCGATACCAAAGTAAAGAAAATGAAGGACAAAATGAAGACAAAGATACATAGTAAAAAGTACAAGGCGAGAAAACAAATGCCGAAGTTAAGTACTAAAAAAAGGAGGGGGGCGATGTCGGAGGTCACTTCATATGCAGGAACGAGGGCGGGAAAAAGAAAAAGGAACAGAAAAGTGAAGGAACACAATTTTCTTTAAGTAGTGAAAAAGAAAGTTTCTCGTCGGGGGCAAATGTTACAGACAAGAAATTAAAGGAGACGGGCGTGAAAATATAAAGTTTGAAGTCTACACGAGAGAGAGAGAGAGAGAGAGAGAGAGAGAGAGAGAGAGAGAGAGAGAGAGAGAGAGAGAGAGAGAGAGAGAGAGAGAGAGGAGAGAGAGAGAGATGGAATCGGGAAAGACGGTCGTGGAAAAGTTCAGCACTCGCGTACGTAAATGGAACAGCTCAGTGTTTTCATCTAGACGACGGAGGGACGAGAGTGGATCCGCAACAACTACTGGAAAACAACAATCGCCAGTTTCAAGAATGATGGCAGGAAGAGAGAGAAAAGAAAGAATGGAAAGCAGTACAGAAGGTGTAGCCTAAGAAATAAAACCTGAATGGAGAGGAGAAGCATGAAAGATGACGATGTACAATTTCTCTTCAATCACACATCAAACAAAACCTGGAGCTACGCAACTACAGTACCTTGCCTGGAAAACGCTGCAAAATATATAGCAAGAGAAACAAGACCTGAGTGGCGAGGAGAATCATGAAAACTGACGACATAAACCTCTGTTCTCTCACTCCTTAGTCACACCTCACATAAAACCTACAGGCTACGTAACTCCAATACCATATGCTTGCCTGAGAAACACATGCAAAATATATAGCAAGAGAAACAAGACCTGAGTGGCAAGGAGAGACATGAAGAATAACAACATGAACCTCTGTCCTTTCACTTCTCGGTCACATCTCAAACAAAATCTAGAGATACGTAACTCAAGCACCAGATCCTCAACAGGTGATGTATGTATATCTTGATGACTCCCGAGTGCTAATCCAGATAAAAAAAACGTTAGCGAAAGGAGAGTAATAATTGAGTGGACGAGCAGCTGTAAGAGTGACACTGAAAGCATTTATCAAGAAGCTGAAATCCGGTAAAATATGTAAAGTATGTAGTGAAGTATGTACGAAGGAACACGTCGAGAGAGAGAGAGAGAGAGAGAGAGAGGAGAGAGAGAGAGAGAGAGAGCAGAGAGAGAGAGACGAGAGAGAGAGAGAGAGAGAGAGAGAGAGAGAGAGAGAGAGAGAGAGAAAGAGAGAGAGAGACTCCTAGCAACAATTATTTTTTCCTCTGTCAACCCGAAGGAACCTGTATTGGTATGAATGGACCAAGAAAGAGTGAAAGAGTCTAGTGAAGTTTGACAAGAGCCCTTCATCTTTACTATTCAACGTCCTCTACACAAGATTAAATAGTGTAGCTTGCCATGAACAGCCTTTTACGAATCACAACGTCTATTGCTGTTTGTCCTTCATTTTTTGTTCCTTCGTAAGTCGAAATGGGAAACGGACGTTGTGCACTTGCTTATCTAGAAAAAAATAAATAAATAAATAAAAAAAGACGAACAGGGAAACATAGATCACAGTGTAACAATATCTAAACTTATTATGCGCCATTCATCGAATAATATTAAGCTGTTTAACCAAATTTCCACAGTATTTATCTCTTTCCTTTAAACTCAGTTCCTCTAATCTGCTAATAATCTCTTTTAAAAAACCTCACAACTTATAGATTACCATCAGATCAGAAGGCTTTACATAATGAGTGACAGATGAATAGATAAATAAGTGAATATGTATGTAAATAGATTGATAGATAGACAAATAATAAGGAATAACAATAATTACTACTACTACTACTACTACTACTACCACTACTACTATTAACCTAACAATTTTATAGATTATCAACAGGTTTAATATTGAGGAAAAGGATAAACACAGTGGGAGTGAGTGGTGCAGGTTACTCGACTATCGACCATGACTGCACACACCCTCTACCTCCAGCCCCGAAGAGATAAATGGACAGATAAATCGCGCGAGATAAACAGCCCGTTAGTCAGCGGCGTTAAGCACACATTCCCTAAATCCCACAGCAATTACACCTTTTTCAAGATATTTAGTGAAATCAGGGGAGTCAGACGTCAAGACCCCACGTGGCTGGTTCAGTGTGGCACGCCGGGCACGAGGATAGGACAGGGGAGTGGGATGTGTCTAGCTAACGGGGATAGGCGGGACAGTACTGGGCCCATATTTTGAAACATTTCTGCGCCGCACCTCCACTACTTCCAAAAGGCTTTAGTTTACAGTTATAGAGACAGATTCACAAGATTTCTACATTATTAATAGGAGAAACGCTTTAGAGAAGCTTGTTAATCATCTCTGTAGCCTTGAAAAATAGCTGTGAGAGAGCATTGCGTTTCTGAATGCGGGTAGTGTGAGGCGGAACACTGCCTAGAGGAGGATAAGACAGGCGGGTCCAGGTGAAGGCCGGTTGAAAGAGACTGCAGTTGGATATGAGGGTCTGATGAGGATGCAAGTGAACGTCAAACAGTGACACACTATGTACGAATTAGGTTGTTTGCCGCCAGGTAGTTACTTGCAAGGTTTCTCCTTGACAAGAAAACTTACAGGAAAAAAAATAGATTATATATCTTTGCATTTCATCTAGATGAGTTAATGTGATGCAATTTATCACACATCTTCATACACACACACACAAAAAAAAAAACATTGCTCATAATCTTGCTGAATTTAAATAACGAAACATTCTAGTGCATTTCCCTTGTTGCCGATGTGTAATTCAAACACATGAAACACAGAACATGCCGGCAAAATCAAAATTACCAAATTCCTAAGGCTTCAGAGACATTCCTTACTTTTCCTGAATTTCAATGTGCAGAATAAAAACTTATGAAATAGAATATACAGATGAAGTCCACAAATACCAATATCCCAAGCCTTGAGAAACATTAGTTGTGTTTCTTGAATTTCAGTGTGCAATACAAAAACTGCATATGAAACAGACCATACTGACAAATTTCGAATAGCAAAATTATAAGAGTTAAGAGACATTCGTTACCTTTTATAAGAACAAATAACATAAAAAAATTAGGAAGCTGCAAGAAATCATCAGGACTACACGTGGCAGTCGCTATAAAAATCATACCTACCTATTTCCATCTCCCTATTCCACAAATTTATCTAATCATTGTTTCCAGTGAGCAATAGAAGAACTGATCATGAGACACGAAGCATCCTGCCAAAGTCGCCCGTGTTTCCAATGGCCAATATAACAGATCATGAGACACAGAGCATCCAGACAAAATAACCAGCGTTTTCAATGTGCAATATAAGAACAGATCATGGAGCCACAGAGCATCCGGCCAAACTCGCAAATCGTAAGGGTTAAGAGACTCGATGGACGGGACTGGGCACGGATATCAGTGACTGAGGGAAGCAGACAGGTGCAGATGAAGACGGACACGTGACGCTTAGTCCAGACTTATGCCAGCAACAAGGCTAAAATCAAAGGCTTCAGAATCTTCTAGCAGGAGGCCAGCAAAAATACTGCCGTGTGCTGTCAGTCTGCCTGCCTGACACTGCCTATCAGCATGATCGGAGAAAAAAAAACTATGTTCTCAAATGGACAGTAGTTCATGTTGCAAGAAATTCATGTTGGGTCGAACTGTTTCCCTTTGTATTAAGCTTCCTTCTGTCAGTCTGTGTCTCTGTCTCTCTCAAAGCCGGCCAACATGAATTAGAAAAAGTATGATATGTTAACTTTTTTTCTCTCATTCCTGCTGTCCATAAAACAGTTCACCTGCCTGCATACCTGTCTGCCTGTCTGTCCATTTCTTCCCAACTTAACCTTTTTAATTGCTTATTTCAAACACTTTTTTTATGAATTTCCTCAACCATGTGACCGCTTTATTTGTCTTTCAACGCAATGTTCCAAGAGTTTTATAAATAGCAAATAAATACATAAACTCATGAAAGTTAAGGTATTAAAAAATAACATATGATGGGTATTTAATAATGTAATCCTAAACACGATCACTATCAACATCAAAACACTTTCACGGTGCATTACAGGACGTGTGTGTGTGTGTGTGTGTGTGTGTGTGTGATATATAACACGGATCGGAATACATATGGAACAAACTCACACTGAAAAGTAAAAAAGGAAAATCTAAACTTCCCTAATGTTATAAATGTTCAGTCAACTCTTGAAACCTTTTTTTTTTCTTCTACACCTCCTCCTCCTCCTCCTCCTCCTCCTCCTCCTTCACCTCCATCTCCTTCTTCTTCTTCCTCCTACTCACATCTCTCCTCCCCCTCCCCCTCCTCCTCACACTTCCCCCACCTGCATCACCTACATCTCACAGGTAAACACGGTTGCCGCCTCAGTACTTCCGTGGTTGACGTCTCCTTTGATGCATTATACACGGCTCCTCTTCTCTCAGTCTTTTCAGTACAGGTCTGGGCTTATTGCTCCCTCTAGACTGGCTACGAACACACAAATACATACACACACACACACATGCTCTCTCTCTCTCTCTCTCTCTCTCTCTCTCTCTCTCTCTCTCTCTCTCTCTCTCTCTCTCTCTCTCTCTCTCTCTCTCTGTCAATTCTTCATATTCCTGTTTTTTTTTTTCTTGTTTCATTTTAACGGGATCAGCTTTTTTTTCCCCCAACTTCTCCATTCCCTCTTCTTTCCTCCTTTCACTCTTCTTCCTCTTGTTTTTTCGCCTCTTTTTTTTCATCTTCATGTTACAATGTCCCATCCTCCCGTACTTCTTTTCCTTCTTCTTTCTCCAGCGGCCGATTCTCACTATTTTTTTCTTTCCTTTCTTTCTTTCTCCTCCTTTCCTCCGCTTCTCCAAACTCTTCATTCTCGAATATCTCTTCTTTCTAATTTAGTTTTCCTCCTCCTTCTTCCATTTCCCCATTCTTACAATTTCTCCTCTTTTCTCTTCTCCTATTTCTCCTCCTCTCCTCTTGTTTTTCAATCTCTTCATCCTTCACTGTCTCCTCTTTCTGCCATTCTCTTGTTTCATCTCCTTCCAATTCTCTGTTCTTATGATTTCTCTTTTTTTCTTACTCGTCTTCCTCTACTTCTCCTCTTTTCCAAACTCTTTATCTTCCAATGTCTCCTCTTCTTTCAGCTCCGCAATCTCACAATGTCTTCTCTTTTTTTCTCTCCTCTTCTCTTCCTCCTCCTTCTCTTCTTTTCCAAACTCCCCAGTCTCCAATTTCTCTTCGGTCTGCTATCCTCTTCCTCCTTTTTTCTAGTTGTTCATTCTTACTATTTCTCCTCTATTTTCCTCGTCTCCTTCTCTTCTTCCCTAAAAACTCTCCAGTCTCCAGTTTCTCCTCGATCTGCTCTCCTCCTCTTTCTTCTTCCAGCTCTTTATTCGCACAATTTCTCCTAATTTTGTTTTCCTCCGCTCTTCCCCGTCCTCTCTTCTAAACTCCTCATCTTCTAGTTTCTATTCATTCACCAACTCTCACTCCTCACTTTTCTCATCTCCTACTGTCACTGCACTTCCTTCCATCCCTCCTCCTCCTCATCCTCCTCCTCCTGCTACTGGGCCCGCTTCCTGGTATCTCCGCCCCCCGCTGGCTCATAGTACTCGGCCATAACGCTGAAAAAGCCTCCCTTAATGATATCTGGGTTGATGCAGTGACGTTTTGATTTGATTTTCACTCCAGTAATTTCGTGAAAGGGATGAACCGCATGTGTGTGTGTGTGTGTGTGTGTGTGTGTGTGTGTGTGTGTGTGTGTGTGTGTGTGTGTGTGTGTGTGTGTGTGTGTGTGTGTGTGTTCTCTTATTCTCCCTCTCTTCCTCCTCTCCCTCCCTACTCGTTCCTCCCTTCTAGGTTACTAAAAGGGAGTGCTGGGGTTTGTAGAGGGGGTAAGGGAGGAGGAGGTGAGGGGAAGAGGAAAGGAGGGGTGTCAATAGCATGTGGAACTAAATAAGATTATAGAAATATTATACTGTATAATTGAATTAGTAGAGGTGGTGGTGGTGGTGGTGGTAGTGGTTTAATGCTTCATGTGGGGAAATCGGTGGTGTGTGTGTGTGTGTGTGTGTGTGTGTGTGTGTGTGTGTGTGTGTGTGTGTGTGTGTGTGTGTGTGTGTGTGTTACTCTTTAGTGTTTAGTTTTATTTCTGATTCACTTCTCTAACTTTTTTTTTTATTAAAGGTGGAAGATGGTGTGTGTGTGTGTGTGTGTGTGTGTGTGTGTGTGTGTGTGTGTGTGTGTGTGTGTGTGTGTGTGTGTGTGTGTGTGTGTGTGTGTGTGTGTGTGTGTGTGTGTGTGTGTGTGTGTGTGTGTATGTGAGACTTATGGAATTTTAATGTAACTTACACCTGCTACTCTGTCTGCCTGTCTGTCCGTCTCTCTCTCTCTCTCTCTCTCTCTCTCTCTCTCTCTCTCTGCTCCACACATAAGCCAGCCAGCCATCAGACCCCCATACAGTATTCATCACTATCCACACACACGCTACATGACCTATTACTCAAAATTTATTGGATGAAAGCCCTGCCTCTCCTCCCCCTAAGCCGCACTACCATCTTTTCTCTCTCTCATCCCTTGTAGCCTCCCCCTCGCACCTCCTCCATTTCCTGTCTTGCATTTCTCGCTCCCTTTCGCACTCTTTCTGCTTCTTATTTTATAGCTGTCACTGCAGAGAGAGAGAGAGAGAGAGAGAGAGAGAGAGAGAGAGAGAGAGAGAGAGAGAGAGAGAGATCGCGATGTATTGCACAATCTCAGTCTCTTTTCTTCTATGTCTGCTTCTCTTTTGTGTTTGTTTCTCTCTCTATGTCTGTTTCTTTGTTTCTCTCTCTCTCTCTCTCTCTCTCTCTCTCTCTCTCTCTCTCTCTCTCTCTCTCTCTCTCTCTCTCTATCTATCTATCTATCTATCTATCTATCTATCTCTATCTCTCTCTGTTTCTGCATTCTACTATTAGGAAGAGGACAGTGATTATGATAACAGCAATAGAAGCAAAAAGAAATAAAAAACAGGAATTGATAAGTAAATAAGTAAATGCCAACACGACTTACTACAACTGTTCCTGCCACCACCACCACCACCACCACTACTACTACTACTACTGCCACTAAATGTTACTACATTTTACATATTACTGAGACCGCTACTGCTACATCCACCACCACCACTACCATTACCACTACCTTTTTTTTTTTTTTCTTTTTTGGTGTTAGTAAAGTAGTATCTCTCAGCAAAAAAAAAAAGAAAAAAATATAGTCCCCCTAGCTTCCGAATCCCTCCTCCCCACCTCTGTCACCATCCCTCCACCCTCTCATCCCCTCCTTCCCTTCCCTTCAACCCTCCTCCCTCCGCCTAACAAGATGCCGGCGAGACTCTAAACACAAGCGGACGCTCTTAACATGCTGGTGTCTTTTGTTGATCTTGTGAGGTGTTTGGGATCGAGGCATATCCGGTATCAGCGCCAGGATTGTTTTCGTAGAGGAGGAGGAGGAGGAGGAGGAGGAGGAGGAGGAGGAGGAGGAAGAGGGATCGGGTGTCTAGTCATATTTATTGCGACGTGCGTGTTTTTGTTTGCTTAAGGTATTGTGCAAACGATTCCTCTGAGCCCTGGGAAGAGGAGACTGTGTAAATGAAGAGAACTTTTGTGGTTGTGGAGGAGGAGGAGGAGGAGGAGGAGGAGGGATGGAGACAACAACACGAGGCGGAGAGAACACGAAGAAGGGGGAGTAAGAGCCATAGGTAGTACGTGCGTTCGGTAAATTATGGTCGTACTTTATTTATTTATTCAATGATTGTTACGTTCTAGTTCTCTCAAATAAAATCGCAACAAAATTATCTCATATATATGTAAATTCCTCCTATAAATGTTTCCTTAACAAATCTGGACGCCACGTAATACGCTGTTATGTGTGCCTTGAAACATGTCCTGGGAGCTTATTGGTGGAACTAGAGGTACCGAAGTTGCTGGAGAGAACATGTGCCGAGCATAATAATGCGAAGTGTGACCATAGTTCGAGGTAGGAGTCAACAAGCATGCCAGATTAGAGCAATGCCGCATGTGGTGCTTGTTTGTGGCTCCTGTGAGGTGTCC
>NC_087167.1:13142500-13170000 GCF_035594125.1 Scylla paramamosain | reverse complement strand
CTATTTTTGTTTCTCTACTTCCTCTTTCGTTCCTTTATCTATTCTCATACCAATCCTTTAAACACCCAAACTACTGCAACTTCACAAACTACCAAAATTAGCTATTAAAAACATCGCTGCTTCTACTACAGCATCTCCTTAGAGGGTTCCTGAGGTGAGGAACTCGAAGAAGACGCCGACGAAGGGGAAGTGAGAGCGAAGGGGACTTGAGCTAACGAGATAATAGGTTCCCAAAACTCCCCCATTCAGCGTCACCGCCCCGCCAACACCCTTTTAGCGCCAGTCTTCCCCGCCGCCCCGTCACACACGCCACTTTTTACCCCGAATGCTGCCGCTAGGACGAGACGCGCCGTGAGGGTGAGTGAGCTTGCAACGGCGAGACTGTACTGGAGGAGGAGGAGGAGGAGGAGGAGGAGGAGGAGGAGGAGGAGGAGGAGGAGGAGGGGGAGGAGGAAAAGGAGGAAGAAAAGATAGTGTGTGTATGTGTGTGTGTGTGTGTGTGTGTGTGTGTGTGTGTGTGTGTGTGTGTGTGTGTGTGTGTGTGTGTGTGTGTGTGTGTTACCATAAGAACATAAGAACGCTCCACTGCCCCCCCTCTCTCTCTCTCTCTCTCTCTCTCTCTCTCTCTCTCTCTCTCTCTCTCTCTCTCTCTCTCTCTCGTATGTACCAATTCACAATAAATACTTCACACGTAAGTCGCTCCGTTTAAAAGTCTGGGGAATACTCGGCCTCCCTCCCTCGCCTGTCATCTCAGCCGGCCTGGTGCTTCTCGCCGCCGCCGCCGCCCCCTCCTTCACCTTTCCGACTTGTTTGATTCAATTTCCCGCCAGTTCTAGCGAGCCGCGTGTCCTGAGTGCCAAGTGTTGGTCCAGTCTGTGCTCGTTACGCCTCAGCCACGGCATGAGACGAACACCACCGCCTCTCCTGTCTTCAGATCCCCTCAGCAAGACGAAGCAATAAAGGACATGAAGTGAACAGTATGCCTTGTGTATTCTTCTCAATGTGTTACTTTAAGAGCTTGAGTATTTGTGAGTGAAAGAAGGACCGCTATTTACTTTTGAATGTGGCAGTACCGGCAACAAGTCTTGGAATCGCCGGGGTCGTAAGAAACATCCCGACTTCGCACGAGAGTCAACTTGAGAAACACATCAAAACTTTAATGAAGGAGCGGCGTTGTTTTTACGTAGAGGGAAGGAACCGAGAGCGAGCACCCACACGCCCGCACGCTTCAGTCTGTCACAAAGTTGGGCGGGAAGAGAGAGAAGTTAGCGGCTGTCAGGAGGAACCAAAGTCACTTAATGCCACGTGTCTGTGCCCCTCTATCTCTCCATCCCTCCATCTCTCTCTCTGCCTTCCTCCCTCCCTCCACTGCAAGGTCGCCGCTCTAAAGGAGGTGAGGAGGGAGAGGAACAGCGCCTCGCTACTCTCCAAGCGGGAACACGAGTAGGTCCAGCTGCACGTTCTCGCCTCCTCCTCCTCCTCAGCCATCTCCTCCATCTCCTCCTCCTCCTCCTCAGCCACATGTATAGCACCAAGCCTCATCTCGCTGGCACATGAGGATGCTTGATTTTTTTTTTCTTTTTTTCTTTTAGGGGGTAAGCAAGTATTATTTTATCTCTCTCTCTCTCTCTCTCTCTCTCTCTCTCTCTCTCTCTCTCTCTCTCTCTCCTCTCTTCTCTCTCTCTCTCTCTCTCTCTCTCGTCTGTCTGTGTGTGTGTGTGTGTGTGTGTGTGTGTGTGTGTGTGTGTGTGTGTGTGTGTGTGTGTGTGTCTGGCTATTCTCAACTAACCACCTCTTTATGCGGAATCACAATTATCCTGCACTGTTCCTTTCTCCTTCCCTGTCTGCTCTTCCCTTTCCTTGAGCTTATCCAGACCACATCTTCCCCTTCCTCACTCCTCATCTTCCCGGGCAGAGTGATGAGTTTACGATGAGAGTGGAATTTTGAATATAATTATCAATGTTGTTATTACACTTCTATTATCATCAAGCTATATTGTAAACTAAATAGCATTGGGATATCTTTAATGACACCTAACTAGACACTTCTTCTCGTTTAATATTTCTAAACTACTTATAATCATATCTAATCTTTAGAGAAACTATGCAGTAGTACATCTCCTTTCTTATCAAGTATTAGTGAGTTAACCCTTTCACCACTAGATACTTTTTTGCCCATAATCACTGGGAACTTTTTTACACACATTTTTGTTTTTGGAATCTTTGAAATATTTCTGAAGACTAGAAAAAGCAAAAAATAACCTCCTATTTTCTTTTTTTCACTGATTTGTCTATTTATTTGTATGTTTTATGTGTATATATGTGTGTGTCTTAAGATATTATTCTTGATAGTACTTTGAATCCTTACGCTTCTTACAATTTTTCCATTTTCATTTTCACGCACTCAGTAATGGCTGAGAAGGAGAAAAAAATAATTTGTTATGTATACTAAACACTATTTTCATTCTTCAAAATTTTACTTCTCACAGTAATTCTATATAGTTTTCTTACATATATTCAAATTTAATGATAGATGAATGAATTAGGTTCAGTAATCAGGTTGTTGTTTTACAAGATTAGATACATTCATGGGCAAGTATGATTGGATGATTGGTAGACCCAAGTATCTGTTTTAAACTAAGATTGCCATGAGTACTCCTAATGATTTCTTGCAGCTTCTCTTATATTCTCATGCTCTTAAACTGCTTAGATAATTCCCTTACTCATGCACTACACTTACTACAAACTATTGATGGCGTCCTCTTAATGTCCATCATGCAAGACTAAATGAGAAAAGCTGTCTATTCTGCATCACAATCCAGTGAGTCTCATCACAGCAAATTGTTTCATCTCTCAATTCCGAAAATTAACAAATACTGTCTTTTCATACTTCCGCGTATCTGGAAACTCTGGAAAGACTCGCTCCGATTCTCTTTCTGGAACTCTGAGCTCGGGAGCTTTCCGAGAATATTAAAATCTCTCTCTCTCTCTCTCTCTCTCTCTCTCTCTCTCTCTCTCTCTCTCTCTCTCTCTCTCTCTCTCTCTCTCTCTCTCTCTCTCTCTCTCTCTCTCTCTCTCTCTCTCGATTTTTTTTCTTTTTAAACAAATATAAAAGTACCATCTAACAACAATGTTCTCGTTGTCAACAGTAGATATAAAGGTATCAATAGTATTCCTTATCTTCATTCACATCATCCTTTTTTTTTTTTAAGCAGATTCAGTGTTCACATTTTTATCCATCTTGTCATTTTTACAGCCATTCACTTACAGCTTTTTTTTTTCCACAACCTGGAACTATTTCAAGAGAGGAGTGCCAAGATAACTATATAATTGAATCAAGCTATTTGGAATTTTTTCATTGTACTTATTTCAGGAATGATAGTTGGAGGTTATCGCCTGATACTACTTTTTCAACTTTCCTTTCTTTGTCTGAAATATCTTGTAAGATACAAGAGGAGGAGGGGTGATTGCACGTACATTTCCAGTTATCCCAGTAAATAAGACTGCAATTAATCTGACAAAGAAAACAAGTATAAACACTCACGCGGAAGATACCTGGGATTCAACTGCGCGCCGTAACACTCACCTGGGGAAGGAAAGATGAGTTAAGTAGTGAAGGAAGATGAGTAGCAATAGAAATAACCCTCACTGTTCTGTAAAAAAAAAATATGTCATGGTAAAAGTAAGGATTTTATAGCAGAAGTATTTGTGTAATTTAGTGTTGAAATGGTACAAATAGTTAAAGATAACGCTTAATAAGATGTGTAGTTATGATACCTGAAAATACTAATATAAAAGAGATAATTAAATCAACGAAATAGCAAAAAAAAAAAAAAAAGTAACAAAATATTAACGAAAATATAGCAAATATTCACACATTGGAGTTACACCACTTCTCTTTCTACATGCATCTTCAACTATTTGTATTCACTACAATAAAGAGACCATCTGCAAATAACTAATTTGTTGGTAAATGGAGCTTGAAAGGCTTCCAACAACAACACCACACTTAATACTGCTGGACAGATAATTAACTTTAATCTACATTTCAAAAGAAATATACACAAGCACGAGTATGACCAGATAAATAACCATCAAGAAAAAGACAACAACATCACACTCGCTCAACCTCAACCTGAACATATTCGTCCTCGTTAGATGGAATTACAGACGGACCTACGAAGCAGAATCTTGTAGAGCATCAGCAATACCAGCGCCGCCATGCAGAAGGGGTCCCTTGTGCGCCTCCACGCCACCACTAGCACCCCCCAGCAGACAGAAGTAGACCAAGGTGAGGGAAGACCTTTCGCTGACGGAAGACTTACCCAGCAGGCGGGGAAGGCGGGGTGCTGTCAAAGTCGACGGGGGCGGTTTCGGAAGACGAAGACCCGATGGATGGAGGGAAACGGACTCTCGGAAACGGAGTTGGATAGGAGCGATCAGAGTTTGCGCGGTTCCATTGTATAAACTCTTATTAGAAATCCAAAATGTAAAGAGGGATGAAGGACCACTGAACAACAAGAGACACAATGAACATTGCATTTCTTCGATTATTAATGAAATGTGTATTACTTGAACAGATTTCTAGCAGAATATTGCTGTTCAGCTGCGCAAGGGACCTTTGCGGTAGACAGTGAAACGAAATTATCCACTCCTGTAATACATGAAGGTTGATTACATTCTTCCATCCGATAATATGAGGTAACAAAAATACACATATATAACTACAATATTGTTTGCACATTCATGGACACAAGTCGAGTACTCATACTCGTAATATTTCCCACTCCCCTCCAATGGAACTGAACATTTACAGTAATTTCATCCTCATTAAGAGAGGACATGATCTGTACAGGAAGTCCAAGTGTGGTCAAAAGTCATAAACTCCTCTGAGCTCAACTCACTTTGTCTAGCAGTGTTCCCTCAGTCCTAAGTTCTTCGATGTGCTGAGAATCCCTTTAGGAAAACCTGAAGATTGGCAGTTTCTTATCAGATCAGAGGACTTAAAATCAAGCAAAAACGTTAAATATTAACGTTTTTCCTTTATTTTAACGTTCCTTCATTAACGTTTTTCCTTCATTAACGTTTTTCCTTCATTTTAAGTCCTCAGATCTGATAAATTTTCCTAAAGGGATTCTCAGCACATCGAAGAACTTAGGACTGAGGGAACACTGCTAGACAAAGTAGACAAAGTGAGCTGAGCTCAGAGGAGTTTATGACTTTTGACCACACTTGGACTTCCTGTACAGACCATGTCCTCTCTTAATGAGGATGAAATTACTGTAAATGTTCAATTTACACGCAGCACAGTCTACATAATCGTGACTGGCTTGTACATGTCCAAGAGTAAAGTGCTCTTTCTGCAGTTGCACACACAAAGCAGTATCACAGTGGACTCAATTCTCTCAGTATGTTGACTTTTTTTTTTTTTCACTGTAGCGCAAATTATATTCAGTAGAAGAAACGCTTTTGCTTCCAAACCAGTAGTAGACCACAGTTTGTACTCATCTTTACACTGACAGACATCATGGTCCCTCCCATTAGTGTGTGTGCTGAATACTTTAGACAATATTGTCTTGTCTACATTACCTAACAAGATTGTAGCAGCTATGCTTTAGTCATTCATGTGCTCTGTTTTCTGATAACACCTCGTGTGATCGAATCGAACAGTGGCGCAAAGATCAAGACCTAAATCGTTAGGGATGCCTGCTGTAAGTCTTGTATAGTGAACTAGCATGAAAATTCTTAAATTTCTGAGCCATGTGGTTGGTCCCATACATGAACCTGGGAAGACTGGTTGCCATAAGTCTTGACTTCCATTAATGGTGCAATAAATAGTACTACAGGAAAAAAAAAACCCATTATATTGTCTTTGGGGGAGACAAACGTCTTCCTTACGACTCGCTTACTCACCACCCTACTCCTCGGTAGATGATAATGCTGCGGCAAGGTATCATGGATTTACTCAGATTTGTACATTTATGTGTGAAAAACCGTAGACTTCAATACAAAAGATGATCTACTAATAACATCCATAAATTTGTCTAATCTTTAAGGTTCCCTATTTCTCTTTTAAAAACTCCATATTACTGCCACTGAACCCCATCCTAAAAGTAATGTAAAGCTGATATGTTTCTATCTAGTTTCCGTTAGAATTAACAGTAACAATACAATCACAAGTAGAATGAAACAGTACCAGAAAGCGGACTCTTATTTCCATGCCTTGCCTCTCTAACATTTCGGGCAGAGCCGGTAGCACCACACACCATACAAAAGTGTACATATATAGTGGTGCGTGTGTCTGTTCATCCCACAGCTGTCACTCATCCACGGCAGCCTGTCGAGTGTAGCGGTGTGTAAGCGTGTATTCAACTTATCATTGCTTGTCATAAAGGGATTACCTGAGCTATAAAGAAAATGGCTTCATGTCAAGGTCACCTGTAGTTAAGTGTCAGTCAAGCAGGGAATTAACCGCAACGCAGTGTCTACCTGCTCGATGCACCAAACTTCAGATGTTTCTCAAATACTAGGATAGGTAACAATATACAAATGTGTACCAGTTAATTTCAAACAACAACCCTCTAAGTCGCATGGAAGCTATCTGATTTAACTGAATTTCCATATTCAACTACATTTCCTTACATATAATGAGAGAATGACTAGCTACAGTAAAAGGAATGAGAATATATAGTCTATTTCAACCAGCAATAGCTCTTGAGGTCTTAACTAGGGTGTCTGACTCAACTGCATCTCTGTATTCAACTATACTTCCTTACATTATTAATAGAGAATAAGTAGCTACAGTAAAATAAATAAGAAAAATGTCATTTATTTAAAAAAACGACACCCATTTATGCTCTAACTACACCGTTTAATTCAACTATAATTATCTACATTAGCACCATATATAGTGACTAGCTACAGTAAAACGGAAGAGAAAAATGTAATCTACTGTTATTGTTTGTGGGGTGGGGGAAATTTATGATAAATTAAGCCATCTCTTTTGTTGCCGGTCACATCCACAATAACAATAATGATAACATAAAAGGAAGGTGTAATCAATAGGTACTGTTGTCTGTGAGGGAGGATGTTTGATAATGAAGGCTTTAATTTCCATCTCCAGCCACATCCATGATCATCACCAAAATTTAGTAAATAAATAAATAGATAAATACAAATGAATAAATGGATGAATAAAGTAATAAATAAATAAGTAAATAAATAAATAAATAAACAGAAATAAAAAAAAAAATTGAAACAATAAATAAATAAAAATACATCAAACTTAAAAAATGGCGAGTTCTCTAACCTTGAACCTTCATCTTTGATTACTTAACTTTCTGAGAATTTTAAGACTGCTCTCCATGGAAACATTCTCAAACATCCATCACCTTATAGGCTTTCCTTTCATCTCCAGTGAGGAATACGTTATACGGCAGTTCACCATTGATTTTGCTCTTACTGATCATCTATTATTCAGTTTCCTGTTCCTTAAACCTTTAAAAGTTTTCCTTATCTATACATGATTGGTTGATTATAAGAGAGTTTCAGTAACACTGTATATATATATATATATATATATATATATATATATATATATATATATATATATATATATATATATATATATATATATATATATATATATATATATATATATATATATATTAGCAAACTATCATCTTCCGAGTATTCCTTTTAAGATATCTATCCCTCTACATCTTCATCATATATTTCTTACTGGCAGAGGTGTTGGGATTTGACATGTTTTTTTTTTTTGTTTTTTTTACGTAAGAGGGTCACTAAAAAAAAAAAAAAATCCCACTGTGGTGCCAGTCTTCTGTTCATCTGTATTTGAAACTATCACAGCAGGAGGTACTGTGCAAGTCCCTCTCAGCTGTAACTTAATGTATCTCTCATCTTTCTCTTGTCTTAATGTGATGGAGAGAAAACCTGGTGGTGTTTAACATCCACAAAACACAAATTGTCACTAATCAATTATGTAAACTTCCCGACCAAACATCCCCTTCTGCTTTAATAACACTTAACTTGTTGCTTCTTATCACTGAAAATTATTATCCTCTTTCACTTACATAGATTCGCAAAGGGAAGCTTCCCATCTCAACTCCTGCTACATCAGCTTTAGTAAACACGTAGCTACTGTTTTGCCATCCTATACAGTCATTTCCTTATTTTTTATTTATTTATTTTTTCTGGATATCCGAATGCTCCCTCCATCTCCCATCTCTAATGCACAAGATAGAGACACGTACAGACAGACAGAAGACATACAAGCAGACAGACCAAGTACGCATTTACGGAAATACGTACATTCACTCATTATTTGTCAGCCACATCAACCTCACGACAGAACTGGTTGATAGGGTTACTTTCTTGCTTTTTGTTTTCTTTATTGATATATAGCCATTTTGGTGGTGGTGTTGGTGTAGTATTGGTGTTGGTGTAGTATTGGTAGGAATGTTACAGTTTTTTTACACAGTTCTTTTACACATACATATTTTTATCTTCCTTGCTATTCTCCAGACACCGTTTCTTCACCCTGCTCCTCTTTTCTTTACCCCCTCTCCTCTTCTCATCTTACTCTTTAGTAAAGGTCGGCGCGAGACGCTGTGAAGTAAACTCTCAGAAAGAAACAGAGAAAAAGCACTTTCTTTTCCGGCAGATGATCTCATTTCGTAACAGCTGACGCATCCAATAGTGTGCACGGAGGGGGAGGGGCGAAAACGGCATACGGGTAGAGGGAAGCACTGATGGTAGGAGGAGGAGGAGGAGGAGGAGGACAAAGGCACCTCTCAGCCACGCAAACCCATTACTTGTAGGCAAAGGATTAAAAAAAAAAAGAAAAAAAAAGCATATATATATACACACACACAGAAAGAAACAATATGAACCCATTCTTTGATGTCTCGTTTGCAAGTGACATCTCAAATACATGGCTTTTATACCCGAGGCAGATACACACGGTTCATGTTACAGCTTTTCTGCTTTTTATTGTTTTTTTTTCCAGATGGTTCCAAAAATAATAAACCAAAAGGAAAGTGAGATATTGCCCAGATCTGAGAGGAGGAGGAGGAGGAGGAGGAGGAGGAGGAGGAGGAGGAGAAGGAGGAGCGTGTGTTGGAGTCGTAGAAGGGAAGGCTGCAGTGGCTGAAGATCCGAGAAGAGTCGATGAAGGGGAGGAAGTAGTGTGTGTGTGGAGGGGAAAGAGTGAATGACTAAATCTATGCAAATAATGGTAGGTGGACTGCGTGTACAGAAAGGCTTGGAAGGTAGAGATATAAAAACAAGGAGCTGGATGGGTGGAGATGTGTGATAGCGTGGAGGGAAATGGTAGACTTGAGAAGGAAGCTGAACCCGGTAAACGTATCTAAAAGTCAATGGCAATATTTTTTCCCATTATCAATACAAGTAGAAGAAACATAATACATGCCGGAGAATAAACGAGAGATTTCCGACTGTGATTGCCACCTACATCCAAGCTGATCCCAGTAGGTTATGTCCTAATGAAGCATGATCCACTTACTCTCCAGAACTATATTAGTGTCTCTTAAAATGATCTTCCCAATCCACACACTTCATTCTTGTATTAAAATAAATAGTAAAACATTACTAGGCATGGGAAACATTACTACCTCAGTCTTACAAGGAAAATTTCTAAGCCTATAAAATTCACATTTCCGGATCTCAAATAGGTCCAATAGTTTCAAATGGATGCTATTGAGAGTGCTTTCATGATTCCAGTAAGAGTTAACAAGGATTTTTTTTTTTCATCAGTAACGGGGTAAAAACGCCTATTGCCACAGGTTCCCTTTGAAAATAGTTCTTATGAAGAACAAAAGTTTTTAGTTTAAGAATACATGCCCGAAACTTTTACAGACTTAGGTGGTGTATTTTGCAATTAATGTAAAAACTGTAGTGGCATCAGCAGACAAGTTCAGATATAACAGATGTCTTCTAAGATAAACTGGTGCGCCTGCATCAGCCAGGTGTGCAGGATGTCCCCAGTCACCAGTGTATTGTTAACTATCCTGATATAGTGGATAACCTGAAAAAAATTTTGCTTCTCTCTCTCTCTCTCTCTCTCTCTCTCTCTCTCTCTCTCTCTCTCTCTCTCTCTCTCTCTCTCTCTCTCTCTCTCTCTCTCTCTCTCTCTCTCTCTCTCTCTCTCTCATACTAAATATGTGCACTCGTGAACGTATGCAGACGTATAATATCCATTGCCTCATGTTAACACTTTTAACTCTTTTGAGGGAAGGTTTACGTGTGGCCTAATGATTTTTTTTTTCAATTATGAATACGTCTGTCACGTGCCAGCTGCTGCCACTGAATGAAGGGGGATTTAATTACACGTTAATACAGTGTTACAAAATTGCTCACCATAATTTTTTCCATCGATATTTCAGTACATATATTCTATTAATCTCTCTCTCTCTCTCTCTCTCTCTCTCTCTCTCTCTCTCTCTCTCTCTCTCTCTCTCTCTCTCTCTCTCTCTCTCTCTCTCTCTCTCACACACACACACACACACACACACACACACACACACACACACACACACACACACACATACACACACACACACACACACACACACACACATAAACAGATCACGAGTAACACTAAAATCATAATGATGACTAAAACTAAATCTATCCATCCATGCTATTCAGTCATTAGCACACAGAACCCCAAATTTACATCAGGATGAGGCAACACTCGTGACTTCAGCTACACGGCCGCTCTGTTGCTTGTTGGTGTTGGATGGTGCGGGAAGTGTGCTGAAATAAGGCTTAAGGTTATTATGGGTGTGGCTTGGTCCTGTGAGGTACAAGCGTAACTAAAATGTAAAACGTTTCAGTGTCTCTCAATCAGAAAACTAGAATTAAATGCGAGAAATAAAATATTCCTTTTAATTCCAGACGATAAGAAACGGTCTTCTCTAACCATTCTATCTCCCACAATCTCTTTTAATCATTGTTTCTTTTCCATTCCCTCTTCCTTGTTTTCTCCTCCCTGTTTCCCTCCCTCCGGCCCTGCATTCCCTTCCATTATGGCAGCGGACAGCACCATGCAAATATTCTCCATGAGTCAGCAGGACGCAAGGCTGACACTACCATTGCCCTGAGGACCAAGACTGCCGACCCCTGCCTCCACCTCTCATTCTCAGTACATCAAGCACCACCCCCTCTGCCTCCCTCTCCCCCGCAGTCCTCGCCAGACCGGCCTGTCAGAGCTGATCAGGAGTAAATATATAAAATCAGTGGCGGGAGCTGATGAGCAGTGGGGGCGTGGTGTGTGTGTGTGTGTGTGTGTGTGTGTGTGTGTGTGTGTGTGTGTGTGTGTGTGTGTGTGTGTGTGTGTATGTGTGTGTGTGTGTGTGTGTGGTGTGAGAAGCGGCACATCGACCATCTCTCCCTCCCCACACGCGCACAGACACACACACACACACACACACACACACACACACACACACACACACACACACACACACACACACACACACACACACACACACACCGCCTGCTGCATGAGTTCCCTTCGCAATACCGAGAAGTGTTCCTGTCTGTATTCACGTTCTTCTGTGAACTTCATGTGGTGATGATGATGTTGGTGATGATGATGATGATGATGATGATGATGATGATGGCTCCTAACTGTATAAGATTTTGTACATCATTGGGTGTGGCTTTTCATGATGATAATGATAATGATGATGATGATGATGATGATGACTGTGTTCTAACTGTATTCAACTTCTTGGAACTGCATCATCAGGCGTGAGCTTTTATAATGGTAATTGTAATGATGATGATGATGATGATGATGATGGCTCCTAACTGTATTAAGCTTTTTAACTATACCATCAGCCATGGCTTTTCATGATAATGATGATGATGACGACGATGATGATGATGATGATGAAAATTATATTTTATTGCATGTCACTTCGATTCACAAGGAAAGTGAGAGAATTACTTCCTCCTAACATGTGACAAGAGAGAGCATCTGGGCATTTTATACACGTGAAGGAAGAAACCTCTCATGTTCCCATAATTCCGGTGTTTTTAATTCTTTAACTTCAAATTGCTTGAGACGAAAAAAATGAGAAATTGTTCATTAATACTAAAGTGACCGAGGAATCGAGCCCTTATTCTCTTTCCTGGAAGCCAAAGGAAGAAAATTCTGATGTTCCCATGGTTACGGTGTTTGTTGTTCTCTTCTCTCAGTTTGTATAAGACAAGGAATCTTAGCAAAATTGTCCAATAATATTCGTGGGAGAAAAATCGAACAATACTTTTTTTTTTTTTTGTGAGGCAAATGTACGTGTGTGTTGTATTATTATTAGTGACGTATTATTTTCTGGTGGGCTTATAATGTTGAAGGCATTTCTTCGTAACCATCTTTAATATTTTGTCGACATTCTCCACGTGTCAAGGAACTTCACCTTGGTCATCTTATGGGTGCTTGCTATAAAGAGGCGTCCAAGAGGCAAGTTATTATAAGCACCCTCGACACCTTGACCTTTGAGTGTCACCTTTTAACTTTCGAGAATGTCAATAAAAAGCTAAATAATGCTGAATCACTTGCCTTCATCTATCATGGGGAGGGAGGACAAAGAAAATACAAAAAAGAAAATTGTGTGTGTGTGTGTGTGTGTGTGTGTGTGTGTGTGTGTGTGTGTGTGTGTGTGTGTGTGTGTGTGTGTGTGTGTGTGTGTGTGTGTGTGTGTGTGTGTGTGTGTGTGTGTGTGTGTGTGTGTGTGTGTGTACTGTGGTTCTTTCAGGGCATTACGTACATCTGCGCATTTCGGTAATCTATAAATCTCGCACTTAAATGCAGCAAGTAGTAGTACCTCAGGCAGCCGGCAGGGTAACAGGTGGCGACGCGTGGTAGCGGGACTTCTAGATCTTCCCGGCAAACCACGTTGATAGCACTGTAATGACTTGATGGGACTAAGATGAGTCAGCAATGGTGCAATGATACTGATGACGGAGATTGAGTGACCGCCTCCACTCAATATCTGATTAACTGTTACATGACGAACAAGGAGCCTCATTCACCTCTACTGTACTACGCCTCAATTTTGATTTGATGGTGTAGCCTATCGCAAACAGCCTTGTAAGGACCAATAGACACGTTGATGAATGTGTTCTTTCTTTGTGGTTCGTTTTGTTATTTTGCGATTCTAGGAAAGTAATGCCGCTATTTCGCCAAGTTCACCAATACCACAATCCCAAAACCTAACACAAACAGTCTTTTAATGACCAATAAACCTCAGGATGCTAGTTCTTCCTTTGAGTTTGTTTGTGTTCTTTTGTGAATCTAAGGTAACGCCACTACTGCATATTCCCAATTCACTAACATCACAACCCAAAAACCTAACACAAACAGTCTTTTAATGGCCAATAAACCTTAGGACGCTAGTTCTTCCTTAGAGTTTGTTTGTGTTCCTTTGTGAATCTAAGGTAAAGCCACTACTACATATACCCAGTTCACTAACATCACAACCCAAAACCTAACACAAAAACCAACAAAACTGAGGATGCTTGTTCTTCCTTTGTGTTTCGTTGTGACTCCAAGGTAACGCCATAATTATCCTCAGATCATACAGCACAATCCAGCACCCAGTACCCAGCACACACAAGCCACAGGTGCAATACGCGAAAGAATTATCACCCAAGAGTCAGTCTGTCAAGGGAGGAAGTGGCGTGCGTGGGTCTAGGCAGAGTCTGGCCTCATCCATCGCCCCGCCGCCGCCGTCTGTCGCCGCGAAGTGTCTGCACCTTTAAGCTTTAAGCGGAGCACCTCCAGACGCCATACACGCATCTGTCATCAGCAAGAGTGTCTGGCTGAACCTATATCAACACTCAATCCCTTTCAACTCCCCGGGGACGCCGCCAAAAGTGAAATGATGGAATAGTCTCGTTTATCCGTTTATTTATCTGTCTGTCTGTCTGTCTGTCTGTTTGTATCTGTCTGCGTTTGTGTGAATCTGTCTACCTAGTTATCGGTCTGTCTAGGCTATCTGTTTATCTATACCTGTCTACCTGCAAGTCTGTCTTTTTTTTCAGTTCTTCTCTCTCTCTCTCTCTCTCTCTCTCTCTCTCTCTCTCTCTCTCTCTCTCTCTCTCTCTCTCTCTCTCTCTCTCTCTCTCTCTCTTTCCTTACTCCCTTTCTACCAAGCATAAAAAGCACCGAGACAACCATGACGTGAGAAACAAACTGGAGCATAGTCGCATGTCGAATAATGTTTTATCTCATTTTTGCTGTATTACCATCACTTGTGTTTTGTTAATGTAAATTTTGTGGAGGATAAAAAAAAAAAAATAAATAAATGGATAAAAAAAACAATCATGCTGTTTGATAAGAATATAAATTAAAGATAAGCAACAACAACAACAACAACATCAACAACGACGACAACAGCAACAAGAACCACAACCACCACCACCACCACCACCACCGACAACAACAAGACCATGAGAAGCGAACGTCCACATCCCCAGGTTTCCCACATGTCGCACAAGAAGCCGAAATGAAAGGAAGACGAGAGCGTTGAACTTCTCCCCGCCACTCTGCACTAAACACCTCCCACGGAAATAGAATGGTGAAGCAAACAAGAATCATGGGAGACTTAACCTACAAAACATAAAACCAGGGCAATGAAAAATATATACTGTACACATGTAAGAGTTAAGCAGCGTTGTGTGAAATGGATATTATGAAAGATAAACTAGGGAAGAGTAAGAAACCTTAGTGAGTTTAAGAGGAATTGAAATTAAGAATATGTGGGAGAATGCATTGAAGGAGGAAGAAAAAAACGTGGGTGTAACGCCGGGAAGGGATGAAAGCAGTAAAGGAGATAAACTCAAGGTTGCTCTGGATGAGAAGACTAGGTAGGATTTTGGGAGAGAGAGAGAGAGAGAGAGAGAGAGAGAGAGAGAGAGAGAGAGAGAGAGAGAGAGAGAGAGAGAGAGAGAGAGAGAGAGAGAGAGAGAGAGAGAGAATCTTGAAAAGTTATTTAGGACTAGTGTTCATGACGCCTATTCGTCAATGTTATATATAGTATTAAATTATACGAATAAATCCACTAACTCATCTACGAAGCAACTTTCAATGAAACATTTATTTGCTCATTAAGTATATAAACTACAGACACACACACACACACACACACACACACACACACACACACACACACACACACACACACACACACACACACACATTTATGTATTAGATAAAATTCTTAACTTCGCAAAAAAAAATAAAATAAATAAATAAATAAATAATAATAATAATAATAATAACAATAATGATAATTGTGAAAATTTACACCGAAACACTTTTAAAAGGGATGTAACAGGAAACAAATTTTGAATAAGAATACAACAGATGAACTTCATCAGAAAACTATTACCATTACAATCTCATAAAATTATACATCACCTATTTCCATCTAAGTATTAATTACAACAAAGTTATTATCTAACTGATTTCACACACACACACACACACACACACACACACACATTCAAATAAAAGTCCACCTAGTAAGCTACGCAAGTCCAGGCAGCGTCCGGTAATCAGAGCAAATCAGGGGGACTTTTCTGCTTCGTGAGCGTGAAAGGATCGCCCGTCATTTCCATAGTGGGATCAAGTGTTGAAAGGCGATTGTTGACACTTGCGGCGCTATAATGGCCAGGTACAGGGTTCTTGATGCCGCGGATCCCGGAATATTAGCGGTGTGTGTGTGTGTGTGTGTGTGTGTGTGTGTGTGTGTGTGTGTGTGTGTGTGTGTGTGTGTGTGTGTGTGTGTGTTTGTGTGTGTGTGTGTAAATACAGCTCCAGCATCACTACTGTTACTACTTCCATCACTACCACCCATAACAACAGCAAAAACAATTACAACTGGAATAATACCAATAAGAGCAGTAATATTCAATAAATATAACGAGTATGTACTACTACAACTACTACTGCTACCACTACTACTACTACTACTACCACTACTACTACTACTACTACTACTACTACTAATAATAATAATAATAATAATAATGCCACTAGTATTACTACTTGTACGAAAGGAGAAGGAAGTGGAAGAGAAGGACGAGAACGAGTGCAAGGAGGACGAGAACGACGAACAACACCAACACAGTACAAAGGTTACGTTAGAGGACACGGTAAGTCTCCGCCACACACAGCACCACGCCCTGACCACCACGCCCCACGCTGCGCACTCCCTCTTCACTCCCACGCCCTCCACTACGCTGAGATTATCGGAAACAAACGCCCCTGGACAAAGAACCATTGGCAGCTAAATCCGCCATCTAGACGTGCGTGACGCGAACCAAGATTCAACACGAGGCAAAAAGTCATACATTATAAGCAGCATCCCAGTGGCCTTTCTTCTTTCCCCCTCGTCTCATCGCACCCTCGCCACCCATTCTCATTATCGCTTGCCTTATCTCCGCCCCTAGCCCGCGCCGTTAACAGGGAGAGCGGGGAGAGAGAGGAGTGGAGTGAGGGGTTGAAGGAAGGACAGAAGGGAGACCAGAACGCAGGGAGTTAATAGAACCGCTGACCAGTAGACTTAATATAGGCGTTACGACCCCGCCCGCCCTTCCCCGCGCCTCTTCGCCACGCCCTTCGGTATTCAGGCAGCAGGTCCGGCGGTGTTTGGTGGTATTTCTGAGGAAGGTAATGGAAGGTAATTCTCGTCCGCGCAGGAGAGAGGAGAAAAAAGACGCTGGGGTTGTTGGAAATGCCGTCAGTCTCCGGTGACAGCGGGAGACGTTTTTGACGGTTTGGAAGCCTCCCCCCTCCCCCCCCCGCACCATATCCACGGCTGCACAGTCTCCCTCTTTCCCTCCCTCCCTCTCCCCCTCCCTCCCTCTCTCTCTCCCTCCCTCCCTCCCTCCCTCCCTCCCTCCCTCCTTCCCTCCCGTCTTCCCCCGCTTGGTGCCCCGCCTGCATGTGTTTGCTTGCTGTCATTCTGCAGTTAACGTCTCAGACCCGCATCTGATTAACTCCCTGTACCGACTGTTTGTACTAGAATCTCCGCTTTCCGCCCTGGCCGCAACACACACACACACACACACACACGCGATCAGGAAGAAGTCCAACATGGCCATTTTCTCTCTCTCTCTCTCTCTCTCTCTCTCTCTCTCTCTCTCTCTCTCTCTCTCTCTCTCTCTCTCTCTCTCTGTGCAATCATTAAATGTTCACATTCTTTAAGTGATGATAGGCGTCCCCTTCAATTATTAACTCCATCTCCTGAGCCCCGAGGTGGTGATGCTGCAGCAGCCGGTGCATACAGCAGGGCCGCGCACTCATAACCAGCAGCACTGAACACGGCGCCACCTTCACTAGGACAACATCGCCCCGGCCTGAACTCTAAAACATGGCCGATCTAGGTGTTAATATCAGCCTCTCTGAAGTTATCCCAGTGTCGCTTGGCCCCTCGAGTGTGAAAGTAACGGTCAAGTAATGTTTTGATGGCACGCTGCTCGCTTCTGTTCCTTCCTTTGTTGTTTGGTTGTTTATGACGCGAGCGGGAAGGTGCATGTATGTCAAAGCCGGAGAGAGGTCCCCCTAGGCTATTTCACTGATTTCCCTTCCCTTGTCCTTTCAGAGGGATGGCAGGCGCGCTTCGCTTCACAAGATTTCAAGGTATCATTTGACTTAATACATGACTGCAGCAACAACAAATTTTATCAGGTCTTACTGTACTGCCTGTTCACGTCCGCGCCAGCATCACCTCCACCATCAGCACCGCCACCACCACTGCCTTCCTCCTCTCCCAGCACCAGCACCACCACTACCGTCCCCGTCACCACCAACAATAACAACTCCTTGCCCACCTTCTCCATCCCTCCCACTTCTTCTCCTTGTCCTGGATTTCTTTCTGTGCCTTGTCTCCTTTCTCCTCCTCCTTCTCCTTCTCCTCCTCCTCCTCCCTCCTCCTCCTCCTCCACCTTCTTCCTCCTCCTCCTCCTCTTCCTTCTCCTCCTCTGCCGTCTTCTTCTCCACTTCTTTCTCTTCTTTCTTTTCTATCTTCACCTCGTCTTCTTTCACCCTCCCTCTCCCTCCCTCTCTCCTTTTCTCCTTTCTTTTTCCGTCAGGTGGCTCTATTGAATGATTCTGCGATATTCAAAGTTTGTCGCTCACCTCACCGTGTTCGCGAGAGTTCTCTTCTGAGTAACTGCTGCATAACGCACCCCCTCACCCCACGCCCTCACTCCGCGCCCTGCCTCGCACTCTGCCATCCAAGGGCGAGGGGCCATGAATCTTTGAGCGACGCACAAAGAAACATCAGCCGGCCATTCAATTACGACTGAGGCTGCTGCTGCTGCATGTGGACCGGGGATCGAAAGCGGGGTTGCGGCTGCTCTTTGTGCTGGCTGGCGGCGAAGTAAGGAGTGTACGGCTACATATATACTGGTGAAGTAGTTGGTGGTGGTAGTGGTGGTTGTAATAGTGGAGCAGTATGACCCATTTCGCCTCTAACCTTTCTTCCGCTCCCTCAGATTCACAGCATTCTCAGTTTACTCAGTCGTAGCCTTCTACAGAGCCCTTGCTGCTGTTTGGGTGAAAAATATATTTAGTACCTTCTTTTCTCTCCCTCCCTCCCACGGCGCCAGGAAATTAGAGACATCCTGTTGCATCTTTTAATTTCCTCCGTTTCTTACCAATTTTATCAGGGTCATTTTTTCTTTCTTTTTTTTTTTTTACTCTCTCCCTTTTCCTGGTGACGGAACGCCGAGAGAAATTGGTAATATTCCGATCAATTCCACGCGTGATTTGGAAGACAGGGAGGGGAGGAGAGGAGAGGGAATCTTTCTACCTTTAGCACTCTTTTCACATTACTTAGGTTAAATACGCACTATTTTTCACAGGTGAGCTTCACAAAATCATACCGATTTATAATTTTGTCGTTTGTTAAAGTAGCTGATGAAAAAGAGTTGTGACTAGATTATTATATACGGAAAAAAATATGTTTTAATATATTATGGAAACTGAAGTATTTTATGTAGAAGGACTCTCTCTCTCTCTCTCTCTCTCTCTCTCTCTCTCTCTCTCTCTCTCTCTCTCTCTCTCTCTCTCTCTCTCTCTCTCTCTCTCTCTCCGGACCAAGGAACAGAAGAACATGAATAAATAACCATCAGACCATGTTACCAGAGTCCCACCACCACCACCTCCCCTTCCACCACCACCACCACGTTTTGAATACAATTAACATTCTCAATCCTAAAAAAAAATCTGCGTACCCAAACAAAAATTAATGCAAAGGAAGAACAAACTGTAACAAACCGCTTGGCCATTACGAGACTGTCTACGAGAAACTGCGCTGTAGGACTGTAGGATAGCAAAAGGCGAAGTCTCCTCCCTATCCATCCATCCACCCTATACCCATTTCTTACAATTGGATACATTTATATACAAAAAAAAAAAAAAGTTGACATTTTTTATCTATTACAACCATATAGAACAACAAACATGCAACTTTGTCAAACTGAAAAACAAATGAAGTTAAAAAGAAATAAAAAAAGGGAAATTTTTTTTTCCAGCTGAAGCTTTGCCTAACAGAAGAGTGTTGAAGTTAGAAAAGGAAATAAATTGGGGAAAAATGTTCTCCATTTCCTTATCCCATTCACATTATTTTAGTGTTTGCACGTTAAATTGGGTGGGAAAAACCGTGTTTGCCGAAGCCTATTGAGTGTGACTCGTGATAAACTCAAAGGCCTGTGCTCGACCTTCGCTATGTAATGATACAAAGACTGCCACACACCGTCCCCTCCTCTCCCTATGTGTCCTGTGTGTGTGTGTGTGTGTGTGTGTGTGTGTGTGTGTGTGTGTGTGTGTGTGGCAGAGAGAGAGAGAGAGAGAGAGAGAGAGAGAGAGAGAGAGAGAGAGAGAGAGAGAGAGAGAGAGAGAGAGAGAGAGAGAGAGAGAGAGAGAGAGAGAGAGAGAGGTGTCGGGACGCTTCGCCCAGCGCTCGCATTCCATTCTCCGGTCCCCTGGGACCTGACGCCAGCCTCCGGTCGCCTGCCTATCACCACGTAGGGGTGAGGTCAACCCTCACCCTTTGTCTCCGGAGGCCAGTCCTGGCCGTGACCTGACCTGGCCAACAACCACCCCTACATCCCCAGTCGCGTTCACCCAGGCCTCGGGATCGGACATGCAGCTCCTGGCGACTCACTTCACTATTATCTTTGGTATAGTTTATTTCATTAATATGACGCAGGAGTATTACCACCGTTATTTTCTTTGGTCACCCCCTATACTCAGTACTAGAACCAAATTTAACTAGTACAGAAAAATGGTGGCAGCGGTGGGATGAGTCGACGCTACAAGTCCTCCTAGCTTTGTGTCCTGCCTGTTAGTCGCCAGCTACTCCAGCTACCTTTATCGCCTCCGCGTAATCTGCTAAGCCGTCACCTACGCATTTCTGCTAAACCGTTATCGACTCAAACTGCTACGCTACTACACGTCTACGGTGCGTTCTTTAAGCTGCTTTTAGGGCCTCTTTCAAGGTTTTTATGCCGAAGCTGCCCTGCCAGCCTGTGCCCGTACGACTTCAAGCCGTCACCAAGGCCGTCCATGCTTCAAGTCTGGACTCTTTAAGACGTCGCCGACGCAACTCGACTGCTTTGCTGCTGACCCCGTCGTTCTAAAACTTTGGATCTCATGCCGTCAGTCGTCGCATCTGCAAGCTTTGGTGTTTCCTATCCGGGTGATTTTTCCTGCTCGTGGCTTTCCAGTGCATAATCTGCCACTCATCCATCATACTTGAAGATTTTATCGCCATTATGTGCATTATTAGTGCAGTGTTATGATTTTAGCAGTGTATTGTTGTTATTTTGTAATTCATTGGCACAGAAACGCCTTGTTCTTTTGTTTAATGGCCTCTAGTGTTGTCCTAGTTCTTCTTGGCCCGTGATTCGCTGTGCTGAAGTCACAACTAGAGTGATTTTTGTGTTTGGCCACTGTGCTCTCTTTTCTGACATCTCTGCTATGTGAGTTTTGTGATTCGCCAGTGCGTACTCACTTTTATGACGTCTTTGTTGTGAGCCTTGCGATTGGCTATAGCAGAGAGAGAGAGAGAGAGAGAGAGAGAGAGAGAGAGAGAGAGAGAGAGAGAGAGAGAGAGAGAGAGAGAGAGAGAGAGAGAGAGAGAGAGAGAGAGAGAGAGAGAGAGAGAGAGAGAGAGAGAGAGAGAGAGAGAGAGAGAGAGAGAGAGAGAGAGAGAGAGAGAGAGAGAGAGAGAGAGAGAGAGAGAGAGAGAGAGAGAGAGAGAGAGAGAGAGAGAGAGAGAGAGAGAGAGAGAGAGAGAGAGAGAGAGAGAGAGAGAGAGAGAGAGAGAGAGAGAGAGAGAGAGAGAGAGAGAGAGAGAGAGAGAGAGAGAGAGAGAGAGAGAGAGAGAGAGAGAGAGAGAGAGAGAGAGAGAGAGAGAGAGAGAGAGAGAGAGAGAGAGAGAGAGACTATACGAGTATATGATAACCAGACAGCAAGAAACCGACCTTTAAATCTTTCCATGGATGTTTGAGCGCTAATTGTAAGTACTAGTATACAAACACGACACGACACTTTTATCCTTTCACCACTAGACAGGTTTTCCTGGAATCACTTACTTTTTTGACACATTACTGCACCGCAATCTGGTCGAGGAGACAAGAATGAAAATGGGGATGGACTTGCGTTGGAGTTGCAATGGGTAGAAACCACAGATGATGATGCACCAGACAGATAGCAGTGATGAAGAATCGTAGAGAGCACCAACCTTTCATACTAGATACCATATACATAGCGAAAGATGTTTGTAAGCTCTGTTGCCTCGGAGAGACAAAACTGGCATGCTGCTGTAGTTGTATGTAATCAATTTTGCCTAGAAATAATGGAATCACCCTTCTGTTATCTCTTTTCTATGTATATCGTGCAATATTTTAAGTTCATATGAATGGAGAGCAGGTAAAGGAAGACAATAAACAGCATAAAGTTTGAATGAATGTATGACAGAGAATGAGCATATTAGTAAATGAATGAAGGCGTAACATCCAGAGGGCTAATGTGTAATGACATATTTCCTGGACAAAACATGCTTCTCGGTCGTTAAATGTCGAGTTCACAGCCAAAAACTCGAGAAACTTGGGATTCTGTTAGTTGCTCCTGAGAAACTTACACTACAAAATTAACAAAATATAAACAAACCTCTCCTCTCTCTCTCTCTCTCTCTCTCTCTCTCTCTCTCTCTCTCTCTCTCTCTCTCTCTCTCTCTCTCTCTCTCTCTCTCTCTCTCTCTCTCAGTACCATTTCCTATTCTACCTCCCTTCATAATACCATCGCCGTCCCCTTCTCCTTCGACTCTTTTCTCTCCTTGCCATCTGCTTCTCTACCTCCGAGTCTTGGTGTTACTGCCAAACTCTCCCCAGCCCGCCATAGTCTCATAAGCTCGCACTGTCCCCTCCTTCTCCCTCTACAATTCTCTTCCTCCTTCCCATCTGTTCCTCAAGACCTGGCTTCTGTTACCAGGCTCCAGGAGGCGGTGGAGGCGTGAAGCGGGGACTGAAGACGAGACATTGCGTGGCGTGGCTTGCCGTTGTCTTCATTCAGGCCTCGTATAGTCGTGGACGGGTGAAAAAAGTCCGGTGAGTGAAATTTATAGGAGAATAGGAAGGGTTGATGAAGGACTAGGAGTTACAAAGTGGGAGGGAAGGAGGGAGGGAGGGAAGGCAACGAAACTGGGGAGAAGGGGAGATGTATAGAGGATTCATTTGAAAGAGATAGAAGATGGAACAGGAGAGGGGAGATAAAGGGGCGATGTAGGGTTGGTGGTGGGAAGGAGGAGAGCGTTGCCCGTAGAGTATTGCGTAGTTCAACGCTCCCTGACAACCAACTTACTTATTGATTCCTCCACCAGGTGTCTCCGTCTCCAGCCCTCGCCCGAAACACACACGATGTCCCGAAACTTGGCGCAACAATATATTTTCACAAACACGTTGTAAGTCAGTAAGGAGAGAAATTTTCACGCTGTCCAGATGGCAAGAAGACTATCGTTCTCTATCCCAGCGACTCGGCGATCAACTTTCTTCATAAAAATTGCATTCCAGGATGTTAAGAAAATGTGTGAAGTTCTGCTGTGAGAGGGTGCCATCTGCCGACTTATTGGTCTTATTGGTCATCGCCTCGCTGCGTGTCCCGCCGCCAAATGTCACCGGGCGAAGCGGAGAAGGCTCACGTGCCGCTGACCACGTGACCAGGGCCTCCCACACGACGCACGCCAACTCCAGGATAAACTATACTACTACTATACTACACTACTACTACCACCGCTACTACTACTATTGCTTTTGTTGTCGTTGTCGTTGTCGTTGTGGTGGTGGTGCTCTTCCTCCTCCTCCTCCTCCTCCTCCTCCTCCTCCTCCTCCTCCTCCTCCTCCTTCTCCGCCTCAGCCTCAGCCTCAGCCTCCGCCTCCTCCCACCACCACCACCACCACCACCACCACCACCACCACTGTGATAACGATTTCAATGATGATGGCAAGCTGTGACGGAATGCTGGTAAATTTAGTTGTGAATATCAATGTTATGAATGTCATGAATGTAGAGGGACGCTTTGCCTGGTGTTCATAAACGCTAGTTCTCTTATAAGGATTACTTTTAAAGGCCAGAGATGATTAGCAAAGTTCCTTCCTACGTTCAATGATATGTGATAATTTTAAGTTTTAATTCATGTTGAAAGGAATACGAGCACGTAAGAACGGAATGATCACACACACACACACACACACACACACACACACACACACACACACACACACACACACACACACACACACACACACACACACACACAGAGAGAGAGAGAGAGAGAGAGAGAGAGAGAGAGAGAGAGAGAGAGAGAGAGAGAGAGAGAGAGAGAGAGAGAGAGAGAGAGAGAGAGAGAGAGAGAGAGCGCAAGTCCATTTAAAATACATACATTTTCATCAACAACAATGATAATAATGACCAATTTCGCAAACTAGAGCGAAAAATGAAATGCACAAATTTGCAATGAAATAAACTGCACGTGTCATAAAACAAAACATGAAAGAAACATTTATTGGCAGGTTTTGCGAGGCGCCCTCTCACCCTCTACCTCCACACCTACTCTCCCTCCTCTACCCCCTCACAAGGAACACTAAATAATTATTATCAAAACTGAAAGTAAGTTTTACAGGCGAGCGCAAAAATGGTGTCCTCCTCTCTCTCTCTCTCTCTCTCTCTCTCTCTCTCTCTCTCTCTCTCTCTCTCTCTCTCTCTCTCTCTCTCTCTCTCTCTGCAGCAATATAGCAATGAGCCTCACCTTTTAACCAACCACCAGCTTCAGTCAATAATGCACACACACACACTCTGCAACAGAAATGGCACGCCACAAACCACACACTGCCTCGTATGAAAATATAAAAACAATAATGTAACCCTTGAGCTAAAGTTAGAATTGAGAAAACGTGAGAAAATGCAATACTTTTTTTTTTTTGCTGCGAACTAACTTTTTAAAATTTATTTCTACGTCCTTACCAATCAGTCAGTCATATTATCTAGCATTATATATATATATATATCCATCGTTCAATCTGTTTGTCTTTCTATCTATTTTCCTCACACACACACACACACACACACACACACACACACACACACACACACACACACACACACACACGAATTCTTATATTATAACAAACGAAGAACCAACAGAAAAATAAATAACTTTGTGAAGATGGAACGACAAACAAACAAAAGCTGTGAGGTGAGTATCAGAGTTCATCTCCGTTCCTTTGACCTCAGTCCAGACCCAGACTCCATGTTACTTATTCTGACATGTATAATTCAACGATTCTTAACCTTTATGCGTGCTCAGAGCTCATACATTTACGTAAAACCAGCCCAATATTGTTTTTCCAGTCAGTTATATTCGTTCATTCTAATAATACTTCGGCGACACACGTTAAAGGTTTAAAAACTAAAAGGATAATTTTGGGAGAATCTAGCAAGCGTAGAAAAATGTGAAGAAACTAAACACTTTCGTCAGGCATTCACTATCATCGTATTCGTAATTTCAAGGAATTATCTCTTCAGTTTCAACACGCTTTAGTGGAGATTAAAGTCCAAGAGTGTTTTGATGATTCTGAACTAGACTTTGTGAGACTCCAGCAACATCAATAGAAAAATACCCATGAAAATTCGACTGATCACCTCTGTAACCTTAGAAAATATCTATTAAAACTCAAAAGCATTCAAGAATTTTGGTTACATTGCTTCCACAGCATCCATCGCTGTGTCCTGTGGCGTCTACTTAGGTTAAACTTAAATATGTTGGCTTCCGAAAAAATCTTGTCACTGTCATTTGAATCTGTACATTCTCTTCTCTTCGAACAGATTAAAGCTAATGAAATGATAGTTGGGCTAATACATTTTCATGGATAGTAATTCAGGAGAGCATTTTTTTTGTTTCTTTTTTTCTTACACTGACATCAAAGCCTTTATGAGACTCGTCTTTCTTTTGCACGATGAAGGTCAGAGGTAACAAATCACATTAATGTCCGTGTCTGTCTGTGAGGATGACCAATGTAAAGGTGGAGGTTGTGAATAACTCTGAAAATATCAAACAATTTTACGTGCAAGGCTGAGTGTACGTAGACTGTTATGATTATGATGGTGGTAGTGGTGGTGATGGTGGTGCCGCTGCTGCTTCTGCTATTGACGGTGGTGGTGGTGGTGGTGGTGGTGGTGGTGGTAATGGCGGTTGTAGTGGTAGTGATATGGTGATAGTAGTAGTGGTGGTGACGATGATAACGGTCGTAGTGGTGGTGATAACAGTGGCAAGTGAAGGGTGGACCAAGAGAGCTAGGTGGGGGGGCGGCGTGGGTGTGGCTGTACGTCCTTGAGAATTGAATTCAAAATATGGAAAAAAAAAACTCATACCAATCCAGCAAACGACATCAAATCGTAAAATGATAAACCAGAGCATGCCCAGAAAAAAAAAAAAAAACACTTTCAGACTCCAATCAATACATTCCTTAACAATACACGTCATACACAAAACTGAAACCAGTCCTAGCAAATAACAGGTACATTGGGCAAGGAGGAACAAGATGCGGTGCGCCAGGTGAGGGAATCAGTACCTGCCTGTTAACCAAATAATACCTTGTACCTGGGCGGGGCAGAATGAGGTGGGGCGGGGTGAGGCGGGGCAGCAGCAGCGGTGGGCGACTCGACTCACCTGACGAAGAAAGAAAAAAAGCATGAATAATGTAATCTGAGGGGAGGTGTGACAAGCACTCCACCACACCTTTGTCTCACCTGCCTTGTATTAGGTACACACTCAAAGATCAAAGGACACTAATTTACATCCACGTCACACTCGTTTGAGGAAAAAAGGTAAAGAAAAAACTGAACGGATGGAATATGTGGTTCACTGAATACTGTAATTAAATAAGTGATAATTAATATGTCTAAATGTGCAATACGTCATGTAAAGGTTTAATTAGGTTTCTCTCTCTCTCTCTCTCTCTCTCTCTCTCTCTCTCTCTCTCTCTCTCTCTCTCTCTCTCTCTCTCTCTCTCTCTCTCTCTCTCTCTCTCTCTCTCATGCTGAACTGTCAGGATTATCAGTTGTGTTTCCTTGTTTACTGTCTCATTCTCTGTGTTTCTGTCTAGCTGCCTGCCTATCTGCCTGTCTAATGGTCCTCAACATTCTGAACAAGCGCCTAACACATGCCCAAATGGTTTATTAAATGATTTATGAGTGTCATGAACAAATATCAATAATATGTTTAAATGCTAATGTTAACTATTTTCCAAATGTATTTCTTTGTATTTAAGTTAAGTAAAGGTATTTTCACCTAAAGGCATAGGCAACTTAAGGAAAACATTGAGTACACACAGAAACATTAATACAAATATATACATCTGGAAAATGTCGAAGTTTTTTGTGTGTATTGAATGTTTTTCTTAAGCTGCCTATGTCTTAAGGTGAAAATATCCTTACTCTTATTCTTCTTATTCTCATTATATACTGGTTATTGGAACTAATAGACAAGAAGAAGAATTAAATCGATTATATCTAGTTTCGCCTCTCGTCTGCCAGCACCCCAGCGGCACTACACTACCACAACACAGGACATCCCAGGTGACAGCATACACACACACACACACACACACACACACACACACACACACACACACACGGAATGAAATTGGGTGGCACATTAGCTGCTGGAGAATGGTGATGGTGGTGATGGTCGGGATGATGACAATAGCGATAATGACTGGTTACATAACGAAGATGAGGATAGTTATGATGATGATGATGATGATAGTAAGGCGACGATGACGATACGAATTATAATTATGCTAATTATTACTGCTACTACAACTATCACTTACCTTGTTCCTACTACTACCAATAACTTTACTACTATTAATGCAATGTT